>NC_044495.1:27879710-27974710 GCF_902362185.1 Chanos chanos
TTGTTGATCACACTCTGGTTTAAGTAGCAGTGCTACCACAGAAATGCTGTGACACATTACCAAAGTCAGAGCTGCTCTATGCTGTGTTTAGAACATGACTGACTTGTCTAGTGCTCCACTACACACACACACACACATAGTATAACCAGTCTTGGGTGGGTTGAAATCCCAAAGACTGAGATTGCTGTTGTGAGCCAGTATTCTGAAGTGTGTGTGGAGTCACTGTTATGTCCGGGATCACCATGGACCACCTGTGACAAACTCACTGGCTCTTGAACATGCAAACCAAGTTTTTGGCCCAAACTGATCTTCACAAGGGACCAAGAGCAAGTGACAGCAAAATGAACCTAACAACAATGCATCACCACATTTTGCTGCAGATTAAAGCAACCTCTCTTCGTAGGCATCTCACGTCTGATGGAAAATATCCCAGTGGTGCATAAAGCCAAAAATTCTCTGTCCACAGCACCCTGCTCTAAGTGAAGTTCCTTTGCTACCTGGCAAACTTCAGGTATTTCCACTGATTCAGTGATCTCAGTAATAGCTTTCCTCTGGTAATCTGTCCAAACAGACAGTTAACACTGACGTAGCTGCCAGTTGTTGATTCAGTGCCCCCCAAAACGCAACTGAACTCTGTGTCGGTCTTGATGTGTGGATCCTTTTTTTGCCTCCCTCACTGTGTGTGAGAAGGAGAGGCACTTTCACCTTCTTTTTGGCACGTAAATGACTCTTCTGGTGATTGCTGATGTTTGAGCCCATTACATTGATTTATGAAGGTCAAGAACTAGAAGGCTACCCTGACGTGTCGGTTCCTCACCTTTGTCTGTGGTGATGAGGATTTCCATGTTAGGTGTTGTTGCGTAGTTTTTTTATCCTACAACCAAAGCACAGTTTCCTCAGGACAGCCATATTGAACTTAATTAATACAATTTTACTGTAGCTTTGCTCGCCTCTATTTAAATAAAATATGTAGGTATTACTTTTGACCAGTTTTGCTCTCAAGAAAGAAAACAAATGCACTAGAAAAACAAATGTAGCTTTCACATGTGGCTGAGTATGGAATTTTGTTCATTTTCTGTTCACTTTTTTGGTTTTATAAATGTTGGAGTTGACTGTTATTAAAAATAAATCATATGCTATCAAGTTCTCTTTTTGGTTGATATGATTAATTGGCAAAGTTAGACTCAGTCCTTCGAATTTAAAAGTAAAAGAGAAAGAGAAAGACACATTTTAGCATTATTTAAATTGAGGTGGATTACAAGGGTCAGCTCCTTCTCCCTGGCCTCACTCCAGATCACATCTTATCACACACACACACACACACACACATACACACAGTGGAAATGCTGACACCATAAACAGATTGCTAATTTTCTTAGGGATAAGAAAGTATTGATTGTGATGGGAAAGAAATTGATTATACTGACTTATTGTGTGTGTATGTGTGTGTGTGTGTGTGTGTGTGTGTGTGCGCGTGCGTAGGAGGTAGAACATCTTCCCTGGTGTTTCCCCGATCAGATCATAGCAACTATATAATGTTGCTATGGTAACGTGCCACAGTAACTGTGAGAGACTCCTTACAGATCTATCTATCTGAAATAATACTCTGTTTCGCCACAGGCGTTCATCAGCAGACTGGCCTCATTGTTCTCTCTCTCTCTCACACATGCACACACAAAGCACAGAATATATGGCACTTACCTTCAGTTCACTATGTCTTATATGTGTATGTGTGTGTGTGTGTGTGTACTACGGGTGCAACGAATAATCGACGAACAGTCGAATAAAACTGATGACCAAGTTAGATGCCAACAAATTTAACTGTCGATTAGTTGTTGAGGTCATCGCATGTGTTTTTCGTGCTGACTGGGAATGCTCAGACATGTAGCCTAAGTTACATCAAGCCCTTGATTAGCTCAATTAACTGTGATAATGAAGAGTTAAAAAAAAAAAAAAGAGATGTGCAGGACAGGGGGCCCTCAGGACTGGAGTGAACCATAGAGATGGCAACACCTTCACGACCAAAGACCTCAAAAGTGTGGCAGCTTTCCACTCTTAACTCTGCCAAGAAGGTTGTGAACTGCAACATTTGCAAACCTGACCTTGCCTGGCATGGGAGCACATCCGTTATGCTCGAGCATCTGAAGAGGTGGCACATCGGCCCTCTGGATGATGAAGACTCATCTCGTCAAGTTAGTTAGCTAGCTAGCATAGCTAATGTTAATGTTAAAAGCCATGTTACTTCATGTTATGAGCTGTAACTTTTTTTTTTGCATTTTGAAATACATTGTCTTTTGATCAATAAATTAATGATGACGTTGAACATACAGTGTAGCAGATAATAACCCATTATTCACAGCGATCCCGTTCACATTCCAAATGTGCCCTAATTTTACAATTTTAACCCAGAGCCCGTCTGCAATTTAGAAATTTTCTGCTTAACCATTGCATCTTTGTCATGGCGACATTTACGGCTGGAGATAGCGTTGCTGCCGAGTGCACAAATTTAGAGAACACAGGAGTTTTTGATACCTCCTAAATCGCATTTCTACAACTTGTGTCTATGAGTGCGTGCCCAATGTGGGTTGCTTTCGAATTGATTCTAATGAGTTATGGGTTTGTTGGATCTCGTAATGCTACCATGGATGGCTTTCTTCAAAGGAAGCAGACCTGTACTCTCCAGCAAGGAACTGCCCTAACCGAATTAGTCCTGGTAATCATTCATTAAAAGACATATTCTTGAATGAAGTTCTCACCTTTATTGGTTTTATTGTTTGTTAGCATATGTCTAAAACAACCTCGAGCTAAATTTAAAAGCCAATAGATAAATAAGAGCATTTGAATAATTATGCGATTCATAATCCGAATAGTCCATTATTTGATTCAATATAATCAATAGATTATTCAACTATCAAAACAGTCATTGACTTGGTTGTTCACTGCAAGGACACACAAATCATAGTAAGTATCATCCATAACACACACTGTGAGTGTTTTTTCCTGGCACTGTGTGTTCTGTGGAAATGGACTCAGGGATTAGAGATGGATGTGACAATCATTGGTGGAGACATAATGAGTCTTTAGATGTTGGACAGTCACCTTCACAGGAAGCATGTCTGTAAACCTGCTCACAGGCTGAAAACTACCATTGAGCCTTTGACAATAGAAAAAGAAGTCATTGGTGCACATGCAAGAGGCAAAGGCAAAAGTGGGCCACAACATCTTATACACTTTCGACAGACAGAAGCAGTAATGGCAAACACACACACACACACACACAGTTTCCTCCTTTCCTACTCTCTGAGATAATATTCAGGATGAGCCCTAAGGAGCATGAGTAATTACAAGGTCTCATTATCCTCTCTCATCCTTCATCCCTTTGCAATTTCTTCATTCCAACCAAAACCATTCAGACGCTCTCTCACTCTCTCTCTTACTCAGACTGGTATGAACTCCAACTGTCAAACTGGGAACACTTCCAGAACACTGAACAAAAACAAAATGAAACAGGATTAAATAATTACATGTGCAAATACTCACTCACACACTCCACACACACTCCACACACACACACACACACACAGAACACGGGTGCTGGTCAGACATTAAGTTAAATCCAGTGGAATAATGGGTGTGCATTGGAGCAAAAAGAAAAGGAAACTGAATATAGACAGCCACACAGTTAGAAACTTCAATACACATCACTCACAGACCCAAACACAAACACAGTATAACAATGTACATATCAGTCTGTCTTCCTTCAGAAAGGATAAATTAACCAAAGGCCAACCTGTGCCATAATCAGCACACACACACACACCCTGAAACATTACCAGTTAGAATCAGTATTATAAATCAATATCCTCTAATTTAAATATTTACCATGGAAATTTTTGAAAAGCTTTGAGGTTGACTGCACACACCCTCAAACCCCTCCAACCCTCTCACAAAAAAAAAATCCCATAATAAACCCTGTAAGATCATCATTCTTAAACAGTGATGTTCCTAAAGGCTCTCTCTGTAAGACTTAGTCATGTAAAATGAACAAATAGAGATGAGACACTGTGTCATTGGCCCTGAATGGAGCAATGTGTTTAATGATCAATCCTGTCAGCTCATGTGTGAGTGACATGTGAGATCTGCCAGTCAGAATGAATGGCCAGCATGAGGCATTTTACGCTGACTTTCTATCAAAGGGGGACACGCTAACACTACAGCAAGGCACAGCATCACCCTCAGAGTGACTCAGCAGTCCACAACTAGTGTCCCAGGAGACATGAGGAAAATCTCTCTCTTTCTCTCTCTATCACACACACACACATATACACACAGGTGCATACACACACACACACACACACACACACACACACATACAGAGAGACAGCAGGAGAAAACGAGACGGAGAGGCCATGTAGAGGCTGCTGCGTCTAAATGTGAGCTATAACACAATTTCATTGACATAGGAATGTCAATGAGACATACAGACAAAACACACACACACACAAGCACACATACACACAGACACACACACATACATATACGCACACAAACACACACCCAGAAGGACACATGCATGTGTCTATACACACAAACACATAGCTGCACACACACATGTTTTTTACACACGTGTGTGTGTGTGAGAAATCACTTTATAAACATTTGCTGCAGTCCTTCTGCCGTAGCTGAGAACAGAGAAGAATGTGTGTGTGTGATAAGGGTGTCTGACAGCATTTTGACTTGACCTTTATTCTCTATTGAAAAAGCAACACATGACTCAAAAGAAGAGCACATGCATATGCTGCCATAATCTGGGAACATCTCTCTCTAGTTTCTTTATCTCCACTGCACTTTCACTTGCCTTAGCATGATAAAGTCAACCTTTCTTTTCCCATTAAAAATGTCCAGATCAATTGTTCATCTGGGTTTTGCCAAGATTTGATGTGAAAAAGGCAGCACTCAACTCGTAGTTCTGAACTGGGAACCGGGACATATCTGAAAAACCACAGGGATTAAGAGAAACAAAAGATATTAACCATTCTGTGTCACTGACTGGCACAGAAGTTTTTCACCTCATTATTTTTTGCAAAGCTTAGTGGTTTTAATGTAGACTGATGTCATTCACAGTGCTTTTGACATGCTATAGGTTAGTGATGTCCAGTGTACAACTTTCAATAAGAAGATGGAAGAACAAAGAAAAAAACCTTCCATTTCAATGTTCTTTACAACCTGATAGCTTACATAGAAGTCAGATGTCAAAAGGGGACACGGGGCACACTCATTTAAGATTCAGTTGATATTACTTCCCATTGTCAGATGACAGCAGTCAGTGTGACGGTTTGAAGTGCCTTCAGTCTGAATGTGAACGTGAGTGACTGTGGGTGTATTCTGTCTCTAGAGGAATGAAACTGTCTAATCAACCACAGGAAGCTTGCTCACGTCTCACTTCTGCACCTGCAAACAGCAAGAGACAGGAGGGAGCAGCTAAGCAAAAAGGAGAGAATGCCTGTGAGAGAGAAAGAGAGAAAAACCTAAGAGGAACAGAGATGAAGAGATGAGGGGAGAGGCACACTGGGGAGAACACTGAGTTTGAAGCTCCATGGCAACTCATATTATCTTATCACAGCAAACAGTTAGGCCACAGAGTCACCAGTGCTACACTCAGACTTATAAAAGCCCATGCCCACACACACACACACACACACACACACACACACACACACACACACGTGTATTCTCAGTCTTTTTCCTCTCTCTTTGTATTCTCTCTCTCTCTTTCTCTCAGATGCTTCACACCTCTGCATCCTGTATCTTTGGAAAAATGTGTTTATGGTGTCTGTCATTAGAGACCATTAACACAGACACACAGACACAGATACAGACACACACACACACGCGCGCACAAAGTCTTAGAAACCATTGTTAGCGGGAACACACGGCAATAGTGAATGAGTGAGATTACAGGTGGTCGTCTTATTTATTCTTATCGGTGGTTTAGAGTCTCATTTGAATAATATTTCTCACATCTCTGTTAAGAATGAGAGACCTCGTTTAAACGGAAAAGGCAATTCCACAGGGACTACCTCCAATTAATGGATTAACAGAGCATTACCATCTCTATCCCACAACCTTTTATAGATCGTACATGGTAATCTGGATTCACAAAGCAATGTTAAACATGAGAGAGACTGACCAGTCAATTGGTTTTAAACCCTAATGGCACTATATTCAGTCTCCTAATAACAGAGCTTTTAAAATCAAGATCAAATCCTGGGCTGTACTGAGCACACAGCCTGCCTACGAAAACCACTTCACACACAAACGCAATTCCACATCCAACCCCATCCCATGTTACTAATCACAAACGCACAATCCCTCATTCAAAACAAACACCACCATCCACAGAACTCTGATTAGACAATGTACACACGCGCGCGCATGCATACACACACATTCACACACACACACACACACATACGAATGCACACATGCATACACACACACACACACACACACACGGACATATGCACGCACGCACACACACACACACAAACTCACACAGAGGCTTCCCCTGATTGGCCTGCTGACACACTTGAGTGCTTTGCAGAGGCAATGTCACCAGAGAGACATTTCATCAAAGGGACGCCACCACACGAACAGTCTGTTCTGCAAACTACAACAACAGGCTTTCAATTAAACCCACACAACAACTACTCTAACACAACAACTGCCGGCAATTATGCAAATACTGCAATTATGGAGATGATTAAACTGGAGGAGGGGGTTTACAGTAGCAGACAGCAGAACAGAGAAAGCATCTCTCTCTCTCTCTCTCTCTCTCTCTCTCTCTCTCTCTCCAAAGATGGGGAGTTCTACTATAAGTAGATCTTACATCAACCAAACAACTGACTGATACAAAGGTTACACCCCTTCTTATCACTTTATCATCTTGGAAATTTGCTCTCTGTGTGCTTGTGTATGTGCGTGTGCGTGTGCGCGCGCATGCACGCTTGTCAACTGATGCGTATCTCAACTTGGACATCTCTTTATTTCAGAGGCCTGGCAGAGTGACAAAAGCTTCATCTGATTAGCCACAATAATAGAAATGAAACAGAAACTCCGAGTTGAGAGTCTCAGAGCTCAGTGTTTGCTGGCTGAGTGAAGAGACACGTCCCAAACCCTCCTACACTCATACTCCCCTCCATGACTCTAACTATCAGACATGAGACTGTGGAAACCCTCTCTGCTTATTGCAGAACCTTGCGGAACATTTCAGAATGTGAGAATTGTTACACTGCTCAAGGACAGAGCTAGGAGTAGTAGCCTATTCAATGCATGAGTTTGATTGATGAGATTCTGAAAATAAGTGGTGTGTGTGTGTGAGAGAGAGAGAGAGAGAGAGAGACTGATCTACAGCTCAGGGAGATCACACTGTTAGCCTGCTGGGATACTGTGAGGATGAATCAGCCTGTGAGATGTGACAAACACACACACACACACACACACACACATCAGAGAGAGGAGTGGCCTGCATCTGCATCCCTGACCTTCTGCTCTTTGCAGTGTTGCTGAGTCCAACACAATTCAAGGACAATACCTCACTGTATCTGCCTGCCTACCCACAACTGGGCCAGCATGACTACACACACACACACACGCACACACACACACACACACACACACACACACACACTCGCCCAAGAGTCATAAAAGGAAAAAACCTGTAATGGAACATTGGAACATTCAAAGTAGGTCTCCTATAAATCAGGGAGAGAAGGGAGGGCTTTGCTCATTGGGTGACAAGTAGACAAATAGTGATGCCGCCTCTCGGCCACGCAGCCCCGCCCATCTGAACAGTTAGCTGTGTGAGGTGCCTGGGGACTGCAGTCAGCTCTGCAGTGTAATCTGATTTCTCTCAATTCCACAGCCTCATGGACGAGGAGGTTCACTACAGAAGTGTAGGGGTCACAGCAGGACACACACAAACACGCACTCACGCACACGCAGACGCACAAACAGACACACACAAACACGCACTCATGTGCGCACTCACACACACACACACATGCACGCACACACACACACACACAAGGTATTCTTTTCCTTGCAATACTGTTCCGATGTCTATGTTCACCCTACTTCATTCTTTAAAGCATATCATCAGCCATGTAGTACCAAAAACTTCCTTTCTGAAACAACAAACAGCACTGTCTTGTCTTACTTCAGAGAGAATTACTCTCTGTTCTATGGAATATTGACTAATAATTGTTCTGTTTACCTCAGGCAGTGAGGTGTGTTTCCCTGAACAGGAAAGCTCAACATCCCAATATTAATCATTAACTATCTCTCTGAATCCTACCACTTAGCACAGCCCTCAGGGCCTCCACACCTGCCCGTCTTTTTCAGTACTGCACTAGCACAACTGACTCCATGCAGAACTATCCAGTCTGTTAGGGCAGGGACAGAGCAGAAACAGACAGGACAGGGGGAGAGTTTAGAAACACTGGGTTATTATACATTCATTGCTTTGATGCTTATAACAGCCGGTTTATTACAGGGCTCCCGACTAACACTAACGTGATTTGCTCACACCTCCTTTTTTTTTTTTTTTTGGTACAGCGTGTTATTAATCAATGATCTTGCCTGCTGATGAATAGTTGTCTTAATTTGCATACCGTAGTTTTGCATTGATGTAAAGATTGACAGTGACTCGAGACTTGATATTTGCAAAATATTTTAATCTGAGCACTAAGTTTCTCTGCCACAAGCAGTGGCTGACAAAATAGGTCATCTTCTATTATATAAAAAGAAAACATATTGAAAATGTTATCAAATAAAAGAAAAGCATAACAACAGCATGTATGTTTTTACATGTAGGCCTACTCTACAGTTTTGCTTTTTATTATATATTGTATTTAATTGCTTTGGGCGTTGGCTCTCCCTCTCCACCAGCTTCCTCCTCTCTCTCCTCGTTTTGATTTTTTAAAATAATCAGCTACAGACCGCTTCATCTTTGGAACACAGTAACAGCTAAATGGACTGTCTCGTGTACACACGCATTGATGATGAAAGTGCAGGCAGGGAGAGACTGACTGAGCCAGTGAAGAAGAAAAAGGACTACTTTCAACCACGATGGCTAACGCAGTACCCGTGCCGAGGGGCACCAAAACAGCCTAATGATCATCGTGCACTCGCACAAATGCAACCTTGAGAAATTTTAACTCGCACACTCTCAAAAAATGTTCGCAGTCTGGAGCCCTGTATAAGGCCCATCCACTTAATACTATGTTTGGTGGATTGTATGTGGCATGAGAAATTTTCCACATGGATGATAATCCAAACTGATAACATCACATTGACTGGGTTGCTATAGATTGGATGGCAGTGGGTATTGTATATTGACTGGGTTGCTGTAGACTGGATGGCAGTGGGTATTGTATATTGACTGGGTTGCTGTAGACTGAAAGGCAGTGGGGATGGTATATTGACTGGGTTGCTATAGACTGCATGGCAGTGGGTATTGTATATTGACTGGGTTGCTGTAGACTGAAAGGCAGTGGGTTTTGTATATTGACTGGGTTGCTATAGATTGGATGGCAGTGGGGATGGTATATTGACTGGGTTGCTATAGATTGGATGGCAGTGGGGATGGTATATTGACTGGGTTGCTATAGATTGGATGGCAGTGGGGATGGTATATTGACTGGGTTGCTATAGACTGAAAGGCACTGTTTATGGTAGATGCTGTGAACATTTCATTGTGCATAATGTCAGCAGGCTGCACCATCTCAACCCAGAGATGCTCTATTCAATTAAATCCTGAGGACAATACACACAAGTACTTTGAAGTGGCTGTTATACTGCAGAATAATTATGTTGAGAAACATGCTTACTGTTTATTTTATCATCAACAGCAGTATCACAATGGTATTAGCCCCAGTCAAGCTAATAATATAGTGTACATTTGGAATGAGAGAGAGAATGAGTGAGAACATGGACTTTGCCAGCAGGACTTTGATTCTCTCTCTCTCTCTCTCTCTCTCTCTCTCTAACTGGATTAAAACAAGTCATGTTTGTAACATTCAGTCTACAGCATGTGGTGTTGCCAAAAAGAAGGTGTGAGAAATGTAACAAACATGAAAAGGGGCAGGAAGAGAGATCCATGGCAACTACGCTGTGGTCACATCCTGTCTGAGTCTTCTTTAATAAACAGCTCTAGTCCCTCACATATACCCATCAAACACATCATAGTACATGTCCCCCTCTTTGGACAGCTGAAACAAACACAGTGACCCTTACATAGACCTTACATAACATAAGGTCCACTTAATACAGCGAACTGGCATGTACCACTGTGAAAAAAACGGACCATCGTGTTGTGTGGACTGCACTGCTACCGTTCTTTCACTGACCCTGAGCAGCCAGACTGGAATAGGCTGTAAGTGTTCTTACTACACTGAGGTGACACTGCCATAGTTATCTTGTTGTCATGTCACTACTATGTTGAGGCTGCACTTAACACGCTGCTGTTGTGCAGAGATGATTTGGTGGTAAAGTTGTTCTGTGATTGAAGTGTAATGTTCTGTCAACGTCATAATGTTAGAGTTGTGTTGCTGTGTAGAGACAGTGTGAGTAAGGTGTTGTGCTCTGTTCTCTGGGCTCTCTTAGCTGGCTCACAGCAGGATTCTGGGGAGGATTAAACGAGAGTAAACGTGATAGAGCCGCCACTGGAGACCTATCAAAGAGCATGGATCTCCTGCAATAAAGAGGGGAGAGGAGAGGGAGACAGAGACACAGAGAGAGAGAGAGAGAGAGAGAGAGAGAGAGAGGAAGGCAAAGAGAGAGGGGGGGGGGGTGACAGAAGGTGAGGGAGGCAGAAAGTGACAGAAAATGTAGAACAGAGAGACAGAGGAGGAAAAGGAGGGGGGGGGGGGGGGGGGCAAAATGCCTGCAAGCGTTTATCAGCTCATCTCAGGACGGAATTTTCTGGAACTTGGGACCTTCCTCCTCACATTCACCCCCTCTCCTCCCCCCTTCCTCTAAATACAACCCTGTCTGCTTCTCTCAGACATGTAATACCACCTGTAAAGACATCACCCAGACAGTATTATTCACTTCAGTATGTATGGGTGTGTGTATACATGTCAGCACGCTCTATTTACAGTTGATGCCCTGTCCTTCATTTGATCCACCCATCCTGTTCTACAGTAACCATGGGCTTGTCTATGCTGGTGTACGCATTTACAAATCCCATTCATGCATTTATCATGTTCAAAGTGTGTGTCCTGGACTGATGGACAGATAAGAAACAAACTGAGCCACTAGCCAACCGGGGGCTGGAGCCTGTCTATTCAAGATAAACATTTTGTTGGAATTCCTGAATGTTTTCACTTAGCATATGCTGTTTTTCTGTAACTTCATGTAGTGACAGGTTCAGGTGAACAGGGAGACGAGAGAGAGAGAGAGAGAGAGAGAGAGAGAGAGAGAGAGAGAGAGGGGGTAACTGAAGATAGAGCAAGTGATAAAGTGTAGCCCTCCAGGGAGATGGCTGTGCTCCAAGCCATGTATTATGCCCCACACTGCAGCACATGCAGCAGAACACAAGCTTATTCCAACGCAGGCATGAGGGGACACGACCACGGAGGTGAGATAGAACAATGAAGATGCATAAATAAGCCTCCGAGGAGATAAACATCAAGGTCGCTTGTGGTACAGGCTTTTGAAAATTCAGAAACATGCACATACACAAATAAAAAACACAAAATACCAAATACCTTACCTCTTAAGGTGATAAAACTGCATTTAAGGCGAGTACTATGCACTGTGGCATGTCATGAGACTTCATAACCCTGTCATAATGACACATTATCACTGCAGCACTAATACACAATAAGACATCCATTCATACCTATTTATCATAAAGTTTGTACTGCATTGCTGTTTATCACGACCCAAATGCTGGTTTTGGTGTTTTGCATCCACTTAAATAAACACCTCTTGCCAAAAATGAGAACTGATTTTTTCAGAGAACAAAAAATAAAGTTAGTACTCACATGCTAATAATAAAGCGCTGTCTAATCTAATCTAATCTAATCTGATCTTAAACAAAGATTCCTTCACATATAATTTCACAGAAATGACTGGAGATTACGGAAGATGTTTCGAAGCTGACTAAACTATAAAACAGACTCTCTGGAAGCTTCCCATTTCCCTTGGAGCATAAAAAAAACAAGTGGAGAAACATAAGAAAGCCATTTGCCAGCCATCATGAACTTTAAAGGTAGAAAGCTCTCCCCAGACTGCAGTCACTCAGACAGCTGCGCACTCTATGGCAGTCTCAACACAGATACGCAGGACACGCAGAGAGACAAGGGAAGGAGTGGAGAGTTATGTCACCCCTGATAACCTCAGGTACACAAACCCGACACAAAATGTCTTTTTTTAGTTTTCCTTGCCAAGGGCGAGCACTTTTGTGATGATTTTCCTATTCCCGAGTGCATCATTTTCAAACATGCAGTATCTTTCCCTTGAAGTATACATAAAGAAAATATGAAGCATTTCTTTGAAGTTTTCAAAAATGTATCAAAAGCCATAGAACTATCATCCATAATGTTGATGACATGACAATGAAATTCACCAACATTAAAATCTCTCACTGTGTGTTCCTAGCAGCCAGAGTGGGATATAATGTTTTCAGATAGATGACATTAGTCTGGATACGCTTGTATCTAGCAACACTGAGCTAATTTATCTATAGCTGCATTTCTATCATGGGAAACAATGAGATAATGTTGCCGTCAAATCAGTGCATCTTAAGGTTTTCATACAGTCATACTGTGACGGCACAGAATAGAGATAGTTATCACACTGAATACAGAAAATGAAATCCACAGCACTGAGAGACACACACTAACTGCACCAACACATACAGATCTAAGAAAGAGACAGACAAACAGACGAGGGAGAGGAAGAGAGAGAGAGAGAGAGAGAGAGAACAAATTTGATTAACCTACATGAGCTATGTATGATAGAAGTATTGTGGTTAACACACACACAGTCAGTTAGTCTCACACTCACACACCCTTCCCCCCCACAAACACACACACAGAAATCATCTTCATATCTCCATAAATCACAAAGGTGGCCTTCAAGAATGATCTGTGACAGGTTTATGTCCCTCTGACAGGCCACAAAACCTCAGACAAACACACTAGTCAACCATGTCACTCTCCTACTTCTCCACTAAACAAGTACAGGATGACAAACCTCAGGAGGGGGCAGCTACATAAAGTGTTGGTTTATCACGATCTCCATATCACACACTAGAGTGGTATTCACTTTGTCTGCAATTAGTTTTCCCCTTGTAACATGTTACACAAACACTCACACCATTACTACAGCAATGTGTGTGTGCATGTGTAAATGTGTGTGTGTGTGTGTGTGTGTGAGAGAGAGACAGAGAGAGAGAGAGAGAGATAAGATACTAAATACTGAGGCTGAAACACACTGCTCTATCAAAAATGATGAAACACTTTATGTAGTACAAGTATTTTGGTTTAAGTGGGGTACAGATCACTTGAATTTACTGAAAGACAGTGGAAACTGGAAATACATCCTAGTTTACCAGCAAGCATTTGATATACTTGTCTGTGTTAGCCAGCCCAGTCTTAACTACGGACCACGCTGTAGATGTATGTGCTAAAGATGAATTATAGTCCGCTCTCTGGAGTAGTGGGCTACTTTATTTCTTTCACTAACAAACTCCAAGTGAATTTCACACTTCATGACAACTGGGATCACCATAACCCAATTGTCAAAATACCAAAACACCCAATTTCCATAACAACCTAAGACACACTCAAATCTACCTTGACTTACTGTGTTCATTAACGGTCTAGACCACCTAGGCGGTAAAAACATATATATATATATATATATACACACACACATACACACAAACGAAACAGAGATGGTTTTTAGTTCAGGTTATTAAAATTTTGCTGAAACAATACTAGCTGTGAACACAACATAAGGTGCAATACACTTGCTACCCTCATTCAAAAATTCCTTTCACTCACAGAAAAAAAACCCATTTTGTTTGTTTACTGATTTAAAGTATATAAATCACATGGGGTTTTGGCTAAAATTACTATGAAATACAGCACTAAAAAAAAAGGTTTGGTGCAGGTAGGCCAGAACTGTATGTTCTGAACATCTAGTCCATCTGTGAAACTGTACAGAACAGGGGGGAAAAGGGAAGCTTTCATTTCACAGTTTTTGCTCAGTAATGTATAAGATGGGTTAAAAAAAAACAACCACCAAAAAAAAAAAAAAAACCACTTATTACTTTATAGGTTGTAAAGCCATTTTTGCACGGTCAGTCATGCATTGAAAAAGGCTTACTGAATGTCAAAATATAAACATAAGAGAACAGTGGTAATTATCCATTCCATTGTAATAACATGTCAGATGGGTTCATATGTCCCATGGGTTCATATGTCCCATATGTTCAAGGGTAAACTTGCCCTACAGTGGGGGCCCAAAAGACAACATCAATGGCTTTCTCTACCATAAATTAGTTTAGGATTCTGGTTTACCATTACATGAGTCAAAAGGACCCAAGCAAGGCCAATGAACTCACTATTCACTTCTTGAAATGTAGGTGTTTCGTGACTTTTTTGTTTGACAGTGGACAAGTTCTGACCAAACACAAAAAGGTGATGTCAATAAATATCCGTTATTACATTTTTAAAAGACATTGTTTGGAATCTGTTATGTAAGATGACCAACAGCAAAGTCTTGTAGAGCATATGTCTATGAGTGTTACGTAGTTCCTTCTCAGTGCTCATTAAAACCTTCTTGCTGGTCAAGCACAGCCTAATACCTGTCCCCATAGATGTTCACTAAGCTCCATTTATGCATCTATTAATAGAGTTGATCTGATCCTGCAAAAGTGGTTATAAATGGTACCAGAGAGATCCTAATGCATGAACAGAGCAGGTCATAACTTGAGATGGGACATAAAAAAAAATTCTCATGAAATTCAATTCCTTATTTTCAGTTCCCATGCAAACAGTTGAAGAACTAAATGATACTTAAACCTGGGTGGAGACATGTGACAACCAGAATAAAAAAACAGACAAGTCAGGCTAACTGTTCTTAGACACAACGTATGCATGGGTGTGTGTTTCCATGGTACTGTTTGAATGTGCACGGTAATGAGAAAACAGAATGTATGTTGGGTGGAAATGCCTTCTCCACTCTGTTATGTTGTCAGCAGAAGGCGGGATTAGACTATAATCTAATTTAGCCTGCTATTATAAGGTCAACAAGGTGTGCACACAAACAAGTCTGGAGAATGGACCTGTTCACTCACGTGTAACAGAGCTGAGGATCAGCAAGTTATGAGAATAGAAAGAGAGAGAAGGGGGAAGAGGATAATCTAGATTTCTTTCACTGAACAGGTCTTGGCTTTTGTCGTTTATTATTGAACCAGTACAAAGCCGCACAGCTAAACAAGCCCCATCGCAGATACCACACCCTGTCATGTAAGAATGATACTGATTTCACACACACTGCAAAGAAACAGAATAATCTTGGATTGTTCGTCTCGGTTTATTTGTGTGTGTGGTATGCATGTGTGTGTGTGTGTGTGTGTGTGTGTGTGTGTGTGCGCGCACACTCGCATGTTTGGGCGTTTAAACCAACCTGTGATCAGTCTCGGCAGGAAACCCACACATGCATGCAACAGATGTCTGTGTGTGGGCCTCAGGGAGGGGCTTTCCATAAGGGCAGTCAAAAGGTCATTCTGCCAGTACAAAACTGCTTACAATGTCTGTGTGTGTGTGTGTGTGAGTGTGTTTTCCTTCTCACAGACACCATGCAAGCACTTCACTGTGTATTAGAGACTAATGGAGTCTTACGATAGGATCTCTGAGCTAAAACTCACTTACAAAACTGAGAATGCACTCAGAAAATCCACCAGTGGCATGGGTCCCGAGGGAACTTTATCACATATTTCTCAGAGTGCGTAAGTCCTCTTAAACTTCCCCTGTGCTTGACCAGAGCTCTGCTCACAGCTAAAGATTACACAGCACACTGCTGACTCAGGTCAGGATGCAAATTCAAAAACTCATCAGCACAGCAGTTTAAGAAGTCACAACACACAGGCACACTGAGATAATCACACACACATACACACACATACTGTCACACATTCGCCTCTCTACTCGTCTTCCCACACATACAAACGACTAAACACTCGTATACCCACATACCTGCAAATGCAGAATGCAACTGAAGGACTATGGAGAATAAAGGAGAGTAAAACCACCCCTGCATCTAGCGTTCAAAAAAGCCCTTTTCATTACAGGCCTGAGGCTGCTTACATACAGTACACAAATGACACTTCTGACTGTGCTACATTTTCTCCTGTGGAATGCACTGCAAAATAACTTCACTGAAATTCAGTGTGTGTGACAGAGAGAGAGAGAGAGAGAGAGAGAGAGAGAGAGAGAGAGTGAAAAAGAGGACAAAACCAGGAGTACATGAGTATGGAAGTGGAGCAGGCAATTAAGGGCAGCCTGGCCTAAATGTCTTTTCTCTCCTCCTGTCCCATCCTCCCCTTTTCTGCTCTACTCTCTCCTGTTTATTCTCTCAGCTGACACCCTAATCCAGAACCATTTACAACTGATCAAATATTAACGAAGCAGAACAGTAGAACACCACTGTTGTGCAATATCTTGCTCAAGGGAATATCCTAACCGGAGCAGTCAAGTTTTTTTTTCTGGAATCAAACCTGCAACCCTCCAACTACCGTTTCCCTCATTCAAAAACCCATGTCACCCTCAATCTCCTCCCCTGTCTTTCCAACTCATTTTCTCTTCCTCTGAGATGGAGAGTCAGGAAGAGAGAGAGAGAGAGAGAGAGAGAGCCTGTCTCACACCTCACACACCTGTTACATGACCATGTGACTAGCTCCAGCCTGTGGGACTTGCATGTGCATTAAATTATTTAGCTTAGCCCTCAGTTCTACAGCTGAACACAAACACAAATACACAGCTGTAACCTGACCTCGTAGCCAACTGCCTCCTGTGCTAACTGAGCAAAGATGGACCGATCTCCAGAGCGACACCTAGACCTTTCCTAAACACCTTCAACAACTACACAGGCATAACCAAAACGAAAAAGAACAAAAGAAATCTCCCTAGCCTTCTTACTGGCTTGTGGGGGTGTTTTCTCCACGTTGATCACTCATAGCACGGCCTCTCATGTCAAAGAGGTGAGCTCTAATCAAAGTGCTGTAGGATCTGAATAGGCAAATCAATCCCAGCGTCTTATGCAACACCTCAGAGAACTTAGAGCTCTCAGTGCCTTCACTCACAAATGCAAGTCTCAAAGAAGGTGTTGAAGGTGTTACTTTGTCTAGCAGGTGCTTTTTTCAAATCACCAACTACCACTAGCAGTACCTCATGTGTGGGACTGATGTAAGTTAAGAGGGAAGAAGGGGTCCCAGGGTGAGAAATAATGTCTGGGATTATGAGCTGTATGAGCCATCCAAACAACTAGACCAAAGGCAGGACTGATGGTGAAAAAAGCACAGGACTACTCCAACCAGCTGACCTGCTAACTACAAGGAAATCAACTGTGATGCCTTGATGAGTCTGGTAGCAGTTCTAAATGAATATTCATACTGGAACCATATAAAAACATTACATCTAAAGATTTTGATCTTACATGAGGCTTAGAACTTTGTTAAAATACCCATTTTTTTGTTTTTGTTTAAACTCCGGAAAATATCCTTTGGTGTGACAGGAGTCTGTTCTGCTTCTAGATTTGATCATGTTGATGTATTCTGAATAAACTAAAAACCTTTCTCTCCCCCTGAGTCTACAGTCATGTACTGCTCATGTTTCACCACATAGACACTGCTGTACGATCTGTTTACACTATGCTGCCTGATTAGAGAAAGCATGTGAAGCTCTGTAGGATATGTATTTGACATCAAATCGGAAAAGACAGGAAAATGACTGATTAATCCTGAAACACAGATAAAAAATTTATGTTGCTGAGTAGGCTCTGTGTGTGTGTATGTGTATGTATGCATAATCTGTGTGTGTGTGAGTGTGTGTGTGTGTGTGTGTGTGTGAGTGTGAGAGAGAGAGAGAAGAGATTGAGGTGGGGGGAGGGTTGGGGTGGTTGGCAGATGTCATCTGGTGACACTAGGGGTAGCATTAGGACAACAGGTCCCTGTTTGGGCCCCAGGGTTCAGCTAGTTAAAGGTCTCAAATGGGACAACACAGGTTTGAGAGGAAAGCTGCTCTAATAGAAAAAAAATGTTACTCTCACACGAACACAAGGCACAACCATTATTTCCAACCTTACTTTACTGTGGAGAAAGATAATATCAACAATGGCAGCTGGGGTGTTTAGATTTTGGGAACAGCTGAGATTAAAAATCACCAGAGAGGGGGAGAGTGTGTTTCTGACCAAGGATGCCCCTGAAATACTCTCCAAAATGGATGAGTGTGAAATGCAGTGACTGATGAGAGACAAAGACAGGGAGACAGATGGAGTGATCCGGTCATTCAGGCCCAGGTTGGCTGACTCTTAAACAGTGTATGATTCATGATGAGTGTGAAAGCACTGTGAAATTGGGTGAAACGTTCCTGCAGTGTCCACCAGGAGCGATGAGTTGGTCACACCGTGCATACACAAATGGCTAAGACAGACAGACACACACACGCACATACAGACACATATACACAAACCTGCTGGAATCCAAATAAAGTATGGTAAAATTAAAAGTGAACCATGTGTGAGTATAAGGGCAGGGTAGCTAATGAACAGCAGTATATTCATGTGGAAAAAGAAGAAATAGTGAGTCAGAGTGTGTGCGTGTATGGGAGTGTGTGTGTGTGTGTGTGTGTGTGTGTGTGTGTGTGTGTGTGCGCGTGCACCCACAAGTGTGCATCTTTGTGTGTATGTGTGTGTGTGTGTGTGTGTGTGTGTGTGTACGTGTTTAGAAAGAGAGAAAATACGGACAGTCGGGTTCCTCTCAGTGCTATGACTGAGAAGGCCACTCAGAGTTGCCATGACTCCTCTCTCTTAGGTTGCTATGACGGCAGTGTCCTAGCACCAGACTAGGATGCACCTCATCAGCTGTGGAATGGATGGAACAGAGATTTCCATGTGTGGTCACACACACATAGCTCATTCATTAGCAATTAGCAGCATGCGCATACAAACATGTACTTATGTGTGCGCGTGCACACACACACGCACCCCTCTAGCACCTCAAATCAAACAACAAACCAAGAAACTATTCGTTGTTCAACCACCAGTATCCCTTAACCCAGACTAAACAGAGCCACGGACCAAAGAGTCAAAGGATAGCAAAACATACTGTACAAGCGTTATACAATTACTCCTTTTCCCCCTCCTCTTCTTCCTTAAAAAGTTACTGAAATCTCTCTTATTATGCAACGTGCTCAGTATGGAGTCTATTCGGGGACTTTTCCCCTCCCGTCATAATCCTTGCGCTAATCTGGCCCTTCCTTCGAGTCGGTTGTCCTCGACTCATCGGCGGTCCCGGCGCTACATAGGGATTAAATTACCGCAGCTCGCGAGAGGCGAGAGGGTGGAGTGGGGGAGGTCGCCGCCACGGCTCTCACAAACACTCTGTATTGCTGTGAGATGCACAAAAGGCCTATGCAGGGTGCTTGTCAGATGCACAAACCAAACCGTGCAGGCACGCTCTCTACGTATGTGTGGTGTTCCACCTGCAGGTCCGATGTCAACCAGTGGCAATAAACAACGTTAAGGTTGCACGTCGTCCGCAGTGATGCAGACTCACTATGCATATAGTTAACATCATAGAGGCTGCATGCAACAGTATGTGAAATGACTACTGCAAACCCACAAAAATGAACAAATCCAGGAACGTTCACGTGGACTCAGTTACCATGCGCAACTGGATTATGCTTAAAGAAGATGCTCCCGCTTTTAAGGTGTGTGTGCGCGTGTGTTGGGGAGGCGGCTGATAAATATCTAACATGATAACCTAAACAGAACAAGACAGACACATATCGCCCTTGGCGCTTGGTTCAGGAAGAATATTGTTCAACGAGGACTGGATCATATTAAAATACTAATTAAATGTAGACGTAAATGAACCGTTTACTTAGTTTAATGAGGAGACTGAAAACCAGAGCATATAGATATAATCCTATACCGAAACTTATCTCCATGTCAATAACCAGGGGGCCGAAGGGAGAAATCCAGAGGACTCTTAAACAACGTTGCTGTCGTGTTATAAACCTCTTTAGAACACACACACACACAGTGGTAGACTGTGGTAAAAATGTATCTTACAGTCTGCTCGCTCCTTTGTTTACCAACAAATCACTGACAGAAACTGTGTTTCTCGGTACAAATCATGCACTGACAGACACTATGATCTCCTGGTGCGTTATATATAAAAAAAAAAAAACCTGCACTATTATTGACCATCAACTTCAGAGGGCCTACGCAGATTCATACATAGCATTAATTTTTTGGCATTCGAGTGAAGTCCAAACAAACGGCACGGGTGGACGATATTACATAAATAAAGTTGGACTACTCACGTCCCGAGAACCTCCTTGAATTCAAATATAGTCTTGATATCGTCGACTTGCTTTTTCCAAGAGTCTTGCCCGGACTCTCCGTTCTCTCGAGCCATGGCGGAGCCGGGAAAACCGTAGAGAGATTCTGGAGCTATCTCAGATCCCCCGGAGAAAACACCGCTTTCCCACGCTTAGAGTTACACTTCCTGCTCTCGAACACGACCACGCGCATAGAACTGGCTGTGCGTTGTTCTCTTGTCGGTTGCCGTCGTGGAAATGTCACCGTCACCCCTGGTTGTTCCTCTCTTTATGTGAAAGTGAAGAGCCCCGTCTCTCAGCCAGAGTCAAACAGGGAACACGCGCTCTCCCGCTGTTGCACCTGCAGGGTTAGTGGCTTAATCGGTTTGACGTAAATTGTTCCGAGGGCGAGTGTCACCTTCGCTTCACGACCGTTCTCTCTGTCCGTGGAGGACAAAATTCTCCACGAAACGATGAACTGTGTCGCTGATGCGCCGCTGAGACGAAACGTTTATTCTGAGCACGGATCTTTCATCGAACCATGCTGATTGTGCCATCGGTTGTTATGGCAATGAAGGGGTTGAGTAGGATGGTGTTCACCGCTCGACCCTCCAACGTACGCGCGTGTGTGCGAGAGAAAGGGAGAGAGAGAGAGAGAATTCGAATGAAGACCAACAATTCGCATTGCACCAAATGCGTTCTCTTTAAAACAGCCAACGGGCACAGTTTTCGTCAAGACAGCGGACATGTAAGCCACATCAGAAACATAAAATACATAAAAACGAGGCTGATCAAAAACGACTCAATTCATATATGACTCAATTTACAACAGTTCACAAAGAGAGAGTTTGCTGCCAGGTTGCTTCACATTTACACTTTCAGATTTTAGCGGGAAAGTGAATTTCGTATATAAACAAAACGCAAATAGCTGGATTCTAAGACTTTGCCTAAATGTGGTCTCTAAGTAAGTAATAAATATGTTACATAAATCACGATATAAAGAACTATTGTGACTCATATTTCAGTCGACAAAGTGTATTCTCTGGGATGCACAGCACGATTAAAGTGGGCTGTAAAATCCTTAGCATTTGTATCACTGATGCATGTAAATGCACTGCCTGTCTATGGTCTCTGTCGTCTCGGCGACCACAGGCTACTCTGATCCTACAGACCAGACAGTGCTTGGGACTGTGTGTGTGTGTGTGTGTGTGTGCGTGCTTTCCGCCGCTGTGCCATGCTCATGAGTATTCCAGTTGCAATCTACTGCAGTTTTTCAGCTCAGGAAAAAATCAAACCAGTCCTCCTCATCTCTCCTGCTCTCTCATCCAACACTGAGTCAGCAAGTCTAAGAAGTTTGATGATAGAGCCCAACACTGACACCCCCTTTCATTCCTCCCCTGTTCTCTCTCTCTCTCTCTCTCTCTCTCTCCCTGAGAACTGATGGAAAGCACAGGATGCAGTTTTTAATACACCAAGCTCAGATCCACAGCATAACACCACCTCCACGAAAACCATAACATACCCACATACACCCGCACATGCACTGCTGAACACAAACATTGCACTGGAAATCTGCATCAGCTCATTCAAACATCCTATGTGGAACACAGCTCATTGTAATAAGCAAACAATGCTGCATAGCTGAGTGATGGTGTCTATAAGATTTCTCTTTTTTTACCTAATAAATATAAACTATTGGCATTCATGGGTAGAAAGCAGCCAATCCTGAATCATGGATCCAGGTCTAGTTTTACTCCTTGCCTAAAATCTTTAGTGCATTAATTTTGCTCAACAGTGTCTACTTGTAATGGGACACACAGACAGGGAGTCTTGCTGTATTTTGATCAATTCTGCACTTTCAAATTGTTTCCTCGTTCATTAACACCATGGTATTGTCCTCAACCCATGTTTCTGTCCACTTAGATACTTATTTGTAGCAGTAGTTTTTGAGATATGTTGTACTGAGATGTATTGCTTCCTTTAACAGAGGTTTTTGATACAGTGTATGAAGGTTTCTAACATCAGTTAGAGTGTATTTATATTTCTCCTCTTTAGATGGGCCAAAGATCAAGATCAATACTCATGAGTGTTAATGTATAACAACGTTGTATGCGGGCATTCACAATTAAATCCTAGCTTGTTAAGTTGTTGAATAGTGTATTCGAATGCCAAGAGGACCCACGGGATTAATGAATGTAGTTTTATCCTAGGGCAGCACGGTGGCGCAGTGGGTAGCGCTGTTGCCTCACAGCAAGAAGGTTTCGGGTTCGGTTCCCAGCTGGGTGCTCAGGGTCCTTTCTGTGTGGAGTTTGCATGTTCTCCCTGTGTCTGCGTGGGTTTCCTCCAGGAGCTCTGGTTTCCTCCCAAAGTCCAAAGACATGCAGGTTAGGTGAATTGCCCTTAGGTATGAATGTGTGTGTGAGTGTGTTTGTCTGTGTGTCTGCCCTGCGATGGACTGGCGACCTGTCCAGGGTGTTTCCCTGCCTTTCGCCCTATGTGCGCTGGGATAGCACCCCCCGCGACCCTAATCAGGATAAGCAGCTTAGAGAGTGAGTGAGTGAGAGTTTTATCCTATCATAAACATATCCAACTCAACAAATCAAAGGCCTGGTGGAAATACATGGCCATCTTGCCATAATCAGTGACTAGAACTGGGAAACACTGAACTAATGAACGTCCCACAGAAATGCAAAGTAAGTCACAATTATAACAATCTTGACTAAGTTGGTCTGGACACATCACAAACATTCAGCAATACTTCTCGGTAATTCTCTGTCTCTCTTAGTGACAAAAGTAAATGACACGGTACATGACACAGTAAATGAACTGAGAGAAACAAACTATTTGGGGACCTGAAAAAGTGAGAATTCATTGTTTTTTTAGTGTACTTTAAAATATCTCAGGTTCATCAGTCAAACCACTATCTGTGATGACGCAGTTAGGGTTTTTCAGATTTTACTGACATTTCAGAAAAGAAACCCAGGTTTAGTCCAGCTGATAGATGTCTTGTTAGCATTTGTATTGATTGCTTTATTTTTCTGTGTGTTTCAAAGGTTTTGAAATGTGCTAAAACATCTGTTTGACCCAGAATCTTTAGTATTTGGCGCCCCTCTGAGGACAAACAGGGAACATAAATACATCACTGGTCTCATGTAGAACATCAAGTCAGCCTCTGTTCTTCTCCAGCTATTCCACTACAGCTGAGACAACTTTTCATCATTCTGCCTCGCACCACTGTTACTTTCAATCCATACACTCACTGAGATGCTAATATGTATCACTGTAGACCTCTATAAACTACTTCTCTAATGCCTTTAGTGGACACACTTTCAAATATACGTCTGGAATGCATATTATGTATGTAGTACATGTTAACATGAACATCGTAAATAAACAAAGACAGAAAACCTAGACATTCTGTAAGATAATTGAAACTGTTTCTTTTTGCATATTCTTCTCTATCTCCCTCTTTCTCTTGGCATAAAAAGGGTTGTGGTGGTTGTGGTAGTGTGGGGTGCAGGGGGGAAAGATGGAAGGAAAAAGTAGCATAAGGTATCAGGGCTGATTACAGCTTCATCTCTCTCTTCCTCTGTGGGCAGGTGAACAGCAGTATAAATAACAAAACCCTTTCCTAATTTTTAAAAATATCCAGTTTATTATTGGATATGTCCAGCATCCCAGAGATGAAGAACTGACAACCTTCAAAATACAGTGGGCAAAGATCACTGCTTTGGTTACAGTCTGTCCTGTATCACTGTGTAGGTTATTAGTGATCAACATGCCCAAACATTAATTGTTCACAAAGGCAGATACCAACACCCGCCTATTTCATAATAGACAAACACTAGGATGGAAGTCTCAAAGAAATGTAGGCATCAGATTTGATCTGTAGTAGAGACAACTTGTAGATGGAAAGAGTGAAAACAAAACCCAACTGAGACAAATCTGAAGCAAAATGTTTATTACATTACCAAGATATTTATATGGATAAGCTGTATAAAAACATAATTTGTTTCCTCTATTTTCAAACCCTGGGGAGGAATGAACCAAAAGAGCATTTTGTGAAAGACACATAACCATTAACGTGAGGCTGTGTCAAAGACACAGCAGAGTCGTCAGGGAGCACTCTCACCCCATATATCACATCATTACATCACATCATTATTCATTCCCATTATTATTGCTTAGGACTCCTGACACAGTCTCTACAAATGTGATGGGGCACCGTACAACTTCCTCAATGGAAAAGACAGCAGGGGGTGTCAAATGCTAAGGGAAAGAACAGGTGCAATAAAAGACAAAAAATCTCTCTCGTCTGACTCCTTTTCGGGTCTTTTCTCTGCTCAGTTATGACTGAGGTCCCGCGTCCTCTTCGTCTGACTCCTCCTCTTGCTGACCTTTCTTCTGCAAAACAAATGGAGAGAGTAGTGTAAGAACAGGCCCATCACTCGGGCTTGGCAGTCTCTACATGTGGAAACAGATAAAAGTAAGGTTTAAATTGTCACAGCTCCTCTTGAGTCATTGTTTCATTTCTCTAAAACTACTGCATAGTTTCCCTGAGTTACTGCTTTAAAACCCTCCCCACCAGTTTGAGGAAGTCGATGAGTTTATATGCATCCTCTCCAGTGGACAAATCCAGAAAGTCCCGTGGGATTCTGTAGGACAAGCAGGGGCTCGGTTGAACTGTCACCTCACTGGTGGTGTACCTGAATGCCGGACACTCCTGGTAACACGGAACCACACACACACAGACAGACAGACAGACAGAGATAAGGTCCAAGCAGAAATTTAAGGCCAAAGAGTAATAATATCCATTAAGGATAAATACTCCATGCCACAGAACACAGAATTCCTGTGTAATCTGTCGCTGCATTCTGACTGGTTAACGCTGGTCATTCCTAGTACCATATGGATTTCTTGATCATAATATAACAAATACAGTGTATAAAGTACAGAAAATTTTGATCAAATCAGAAAGGCAGCCATAATCTTCAGATATATTGTGCTCCACCTAGCTTTTGGTGTATGTGCATTAAAATACCTGTAGTGCTGTATCTTCTCCTGTCTGATTGTCTGTTAGACTATTTCCAGAGGTCAACTCCTCCCAGGTGAAGAGCAGAGAGTCAGTGACCTCCCCAAAGGGGTTCAAGTCAATTAACCACACTCGTCCCTGGTACAGAAACACACATACACTTACGTTTGGCTTGGATTAAGCCCATTTTATCTCTGACATGAGGAAGCAGTGTCTTCATTTGTTCTTACCCTGCTGTCTCTGTACACATCCAAGACAACTAAAGGAGAGACCAAAGAAGGCCAGGTGTAAAGGACTAGATACAATACTGCCCCCATAACATACACACTCTTAAAGGGGTAGCATACTACAGTAGTACTAACCTATTAATGTAACGCTAAAGAACAGTTACGGACACTTCATGTACTCTGTCTTGCTCTCACACAGACAAACCCATCTAAACGCAAACAGAGACTTACAGTCTTCATCGGGGAACTGGTACTGGATGTGGTCCCTGAAGAACTCTTGTATGGAGGAAGATATGCTAGCCTCCTGTTTGGAGATGTGCTGGTAGTGCTGTGTGTAGTCTCTCTGAGAGATTCCTGTGAGAATACAAAACTGCTCTCAGAACAGCTAGTCCACTACACCCCAACATTACAAGAGCCATACACTGCCCCTCTGGTTACAATACTGTCTGACCACAGCACAATACAGTTATATCAGAACAGGCTATTTACAGATTGAAGGCATTGCGACATATGTTTATACAGCTTAGGGTTGTCAGTGATATCAGTTTGAATTTGTTAGTAGATGTCCCTTTCATACCAATTAGTTTGTTCTCCTTCACAAAGCATCGATACTCGCCCCCTGGAATTAGTTCACTCCATTTCCTCAACACCAGCTGGGAACAAGAGCCACAAGAAATGAGGTTGTAAGAAAAAACAACCAATGTTTGAGTGTGTGTGTTATATCTGTGATTAAGTTATGTCCTGTACCTCATAATTTATGACTGGATCAGGGGAGTCATCACTGCAATGAATGAACCTGTTGAACAAATCAACACACTGCTAAAATACTACCACAAAGTTCTCTCAGAGGAACCTCTCTCTCTGGCATAAAAATGCCTCCCAAACTAAACATATGTGCACATATGTGCAACAGAATATGACAAAAAGAACAACTATCACACACAGTGTCCACAAACACTCACAGTCGCCTTTCTTTCTTTTTCTCCTGGCCAAATTGTATTACATTCAGAGTCAAGACCAAGGGGTAGTATATCAAATCCTGCTCATTTACATGCTCCCTCTCTCTTACACACACACACACACACATTCCTTAAAAACACTGGCATAAATCTGCTCCCTGTCATCACTCTCAGTTACTTTGTTCTGCCGTGTAAGCAAACCAAGGAGAAAAAAAAAATATAACCATCCACAACAGCACGTAATTGTTATGAGCAAAAACAGGGGGATGAGGGCCAAATGCACAAAGAAAGGATGAAAAGTGAGGCAAAGGTGACCCCTGACATCTACCATGCTGTAGTCTTGGCAGCATTCAGTTGATTAAGGAGTGTTTCTGGTTTTATCCCCTTGCTTTGTGTATGCACTTTCACATATTAATCACATATTTCAACATCCAAACAGTCAAGAATTAACATTTGCAATGAGATATAATGGCACCTAAAACCTCTATGCAGCAAAGTAAGATACTGCAAAAACTACAACATTTCTATCCTTTGTTTGTGTTAAAGAGAGTGTATGCTGAGTTATCTTACGGCTGTGTAAGGTCATGTGTGATGAAGTCTGAGCTCTTAAAAAGCAGGAAGATATCACTAAGACTCTGGCACTGCAAAGAACTATTCAGAGCAATCCAGTTTGCATCCTGAACAGGTAAGAAAGAAAGAAAGAAAGAAAGAAAGAAAGAAAGTGAGAGAGAGAGAGAGAGAGAGAGAGAGAGAGAGAGAGAGTTACTTTACAACAGTTACACAACAATTATGTAACAGTTAAAATAAGTACACCACAGACACATAACAACCACGCTCGTTCCTCCCCCCTCCCACTCTGAGTGTCATGTATGCAATGTGCTTTGTGTGTTGCTGTTGTGATGAACTCACTCGAGGAGCGCTCCAGTTCAGTTTGGGAAACACACGCCCACCCAGGGCATTTATAGCTTCTTGTACCTTGGAGTTGAATTCTGGGAACTCTGGTGCCTGAAAAGAAAGAGTCATCACAACAGATATCTATATTGTTGGCACTGACATCACTTTGCAATTGACAGAAAAAATATCACGCTGAGAACATATTTCAAAGACAGAAAACAGAGCTGGATTGTTCAATTCTGGCCCTAAATATCTGAGCCACAAGTTTTCGCGCTCTTCTGATTAAGGATTGGTCTCTCTGAGGGGAGCAGAGGTATGTGTAATCATTATACTGCAAACATAATGAGCAGCGACTCTAGATCTGGAAGCTTAATAACTCTGGTATAGAAGTTAAAATAGTAGAATACACTCAGAAAACAATTGTAGATGATATTTCTGTATTCACTGATTTTAAAACAACTGCTGCAATGTAAGTAATACATCAAATGCTTACCGTCACTGTTGTTGTTGTCTCATCATCAGACCACTGGCATGTTGATAAAAGTACAACATAATTAAAACAACTGCATAAGAGCAAAGAGACACTGCATAACTGAATTATGATAAGTAAAATGTTACCATGCCTACTATATAGAACTAACACGATCAGTGAAATATAATTAAACATCAAATACCTGAATGTCTTCTTCTTCTTCAGAGTCACTGTTGTTGGTGCGTGAGGACTGACTGGTGAGTTCACTGTAAAATTAAAACAGCCATCAAATGAAAATTTCAGTTAGATGAAATGATCAACTGATGAGTCAGCACAGCTCAAAACTCACCTTCCTGAGACGACCAGTGTACCATCGTCAAGCAAGTAGTCGATTACATTCTGAGGCAACGGAAGGATCACACTGGAACACACCATTGTTAGTCAACTACATATATATATATTTCAGTACTGACACGACACGAGACGCACACAGAGACAAAATACACTATGATATAACAACTGCCGTATCCGTATGGACCCGTGTTTTGTTCACCTTTGCCATGTAATGTTATTGCGCATTTACTTTAGACTCTTTTTGCACATGTTACAAAGCCATGGCTTTAATTAGACAACAGCATTTATGTTCTTGTTCCACCAAATTAGGTCTTTGTCCAATCTCACATACATTAAACAGTGCTTCTGAGTTCGTTCCAAGTAACTGAAATATCTATTACTGACAACAATACATGTTAGCTAGCTAGCACAGTACACCTCCTCAGTTTTAATGCAGTCTACATCACTAAATTTCCTCAGAACAGCGTGGACCATACGGGAAATTACTTCATAAACAGCTGATCTGACTGCTTTACCTTTTAATCGTATGTTTCTTAAATAATGGGTACCAGACCGAGAACTGACAGTTGACAACCTGCTCCTTCTTCATAATGCTTCAATTACTCCGGAAACGTGTGCAACAGCAAAGTAATATTAGGTAAAACGAGACCCATGTCAATAAGTTCCTATATCGAATTTGAAACGTTAGTAGGTGAAATCTCAATATTTCAGTGCATTTTGATATTTATTTTATTTTAAAATATTAATATATACATACATTATTTAGAGAATTGCATATATCCACTTAGGGGGCCAAACTATCACAGCACACCATCTCTCGCCGTACGGGGGAGATATTTTAAGGTGCACAAGTGGGCGGATATTTCAAAGTTAAGACAAATTTTTCATAGGAATTGTAAAATCTTGCGTGTAGGCAAGCACATGTGAGTAGTAACAACTGTTTTTAAGGGTTTGCGAATCTTTAAAAGTATACATACGGATGAGAGACTGTATTTGTAATTTATGGGTCAATAAACCATATTTCCAACGAAGTTATATTTTTCTCTACAAGAATTGCACAAACTATTAGAAACATAATGTGACGACAAATTGTTGCGTTAAACCGCTCGGTTGTATCTGTTAACGATCTTGGCCTATAGAACTCTAGAGCAGCACTTCTGCATGCGGTCTATTAGCTCCCTAATTCTTTGTTGTACGTGCAGAATTAGCGGCGTGGCCCTTGAATGCGGAGTTCACTGACAGACAACTACCCCATAAACAGGCAGGGATGAGTAGTCCAAAAAAATCCACCACGGTACCGCACGTTGTCAAAGAGGAGGTAAGAGTTAGTTACTAATTCATGGGTCAGAGTTTATCGTCATTTTGTATCGTATAGAAAGCCCTTGTGTCTTTACCGTTATTGTTAAATGGCTTCTTTGTAGGTCATTGCAAGTGGGAAATGGGTAAAACTGGAGAAGACCACGTATATCGATCCGTCAGGAAATACAAGGTATTTTTCTGACATTAATCGTGTGGTGCTTGCTTTGGAACTACCGCCTCTGTGTTTATAATATGGTCTTCTTCTGTTCCTTTCCCTTTCCTTCCATTGAACAAATTACTTTCATAACAGTCCAAGACGGTTTGATGGAGACCTCATAAAGACAGAGATCTACTTGCAGTCATTTCGTCCTCTGCACTGTTTTTGTTGCGTTATTAACGAGCCATATTCCTGTCCTCATTAACAGCCATTATAAAATATTTACAAGTAGCTGGAAGTAACATGAATTCTGTAATATTTTTTGTTCTTTATTCTTTGTAAACAGAACTTGGGAGACAGCAAAGAGAACAACTAGGCAGGCCAACACTACTGCAGATGGTGTGTGTTTGTGTGGGTCAACAGATGTGTCAACAGATACTTAGTGACAGTTATGGTGAATGCTGTAACAGATATCTTGCGTTGACTGACAGGTGTTGGAATCATTGCAATACTGAAGAGGACCTTACACAAAGACTGTGTTGTCATGGTGAAGCAGTTCAGGCCACCAATGGGTTGCTACACTCTGGAATTTCCAGCAGGTGTGAAAATGACCCATATTTAACTTTGTCAGATCTGCAATATCAAACATGCAGGCTTGAATTCTATGTACCCTGCTGTTAAGTCGCATATGAACATTTGCTTAAGAATTTTTAAACTGTATTGTTTCCTTTCTGGCAGGATCTTCATAGCTTTGTTAATATCCAGCCTATTAATTTTTTTTCTTTTGGCACATATCTGTGTTTCAGGTCTGATTGATGATAATGAGAGTGCAGAGACTGCTGCACTGAGAGAGCTGAAAGAGGAGACTGGTTACAAAGGGGAGGTGGTGGGAGTCACCCCAGGTGTGATTGGCTTTTCTATACACTACATCCTGTCAGTTAGCAGGACGACAACAACTGTATTACTTTACAGCCGCCAGTCAGGAAATGGATTAAGTATCAAGTAGAAAAAATGTTCTTCTTCACTGAATTGATAAAATGACAACACATGCACTATCTTTCTATATTACTTGTGTGGTAAGACCAAGGGTAAATAAAAGCAGGAAAATGACGCTAGAAATTTGTTTAAATAACGTGAAGATATTTAAGATCATGGAACATCTTTATATATCAGCTGAACTTTTGAATTTGACACCTAAAGAAAGGTCAAGTGCCCTGTTTTGCATACAATAACTTTTTTGCTGATGTCAAATTTATTTTACGTTAATGTTCATGTCGATTTCCAGTACCTTAGCTGGCTTTTGTAAATTACCCCAAACGCATGCTGGCTGACTGTGAGTGTCTTTCTCTCTCCTGCTACTAGTCACTTGTCTAGATCCAGGCCTGTCCAACTGTACCACACAGATCGTCATGGTGAATATTAACGGAGATGACATTGAGAACATCAATCCCACCCAGCAGTTGGGTGAGTGACATCATTACAACATAAATAGTGTAAAATCACTCAAAGTGTATGGGGTACATTGTTCAAAATTTTTAATTTGTTTGTTAAATGGATATCCCAGCTCTCAGTAACTGAACAGTTTGACCCAGTGCACTGTTTCTGAAAATGTATGAATCGTAATTTCAGCCAGAGTCATGTGGTTTTCCAGGAAGTGGTCCTTAGTTAAGTGGCAAGTGTAGACCACGTGACACCAGCTGCCTGCCAGTAATTATGATCATATGTGAACAAGGAAGGTTTGTATCTACCGTATAGGCTAGGGACCTAGCATGTCATAAAACAACTTCCTATGTATTTTTGCTCAGGTAATGACCTCTTTTTTTTCCTTTCTTTTTATAGGTGATGGAGGTAAATAATTTTACACTCACAATTAATCAGTATTTAGTTCTGAAGCATCCTGTTTGTGATCCCTTACAGTTTGACATAAAGATTACAATTTCTCATTTTTTCAGAATTTGTTGAAGTTATTCTTCTACCTCTAGATGAATTTCAGCTGAAAATTGATGGTAAGTCCCTTGAGAGAAGAATGAGGCATAGTTTCAAATATATATTGTTACATCAGTGAATATTAGTGATGATTTAGAACTAACTAAACCAGTTCACTAATGGTTGATGATAACGGTCTCTCAAAGGAGTTTAAATTGATTGCCTTTTGTAGAGTTGTTGAAGAAGGAGAAGATTGTGGTGGACTCTAAGGTGTATATTTATGCCATGGGGATGTCTCAAGCCTTCTTCAAACCCCGTGAGCTGCCTGTGCTCAAGCAGTGAACCCGTCCACCCTGGAACAGCCCCTTCCTGTCTCTGTACAGGAGGCCCGGGACTGTGGGAAGGAAGCCGCTGGTTGACGTGATGGCCAGAATGAGTTCTTATGTTGCTGTGACCCCCTTCCAAACAGACTTGAGGCCCTTAGTTATTTCTTCAATGGTTCGACCATTCCTAATACTAACTAACAGAAATTAATCCACTGTGATCTTTTGTTTACTCAAACCTCATAATTAGGGGTACTGATTCCAAATGTGCCTCTCAGGTCCAGTTTTGACTAAAAGTCTCACCAGCAAATGAGACTTTACTCGGTGTACACATCTGATTTTTTTTGAGGATCTGTCTGTTCTCAGCATCTCTTAACCGATGTTTCTAGAGTTTTGAGGGAGGATATTCACCCTAAAGCTGCTCTCATTATTTTGAGCTGATCTGGATTCCAGCTAGAATGGATTGTGCTGGAAGCAGTTGCCTTTGTTTTGAATTGTATTATTGCTGGCGAGGCACAAGGCCAGGGCACATTCATTCTGACCTTTAATATGTCCATTCCCCCAATGAACACCATCTTTCTAGATCATTCCATTTAGTGCCACACTGATGCTGACATTGAAACGGTTGTCTGATAACTAGATTGCATTTTATCTAATAAAAAAGATATTCATACTTCTGCTGACTGTTTAATGTGCTTTTACATCATAAGTTATATTGAAATGACTGATTATTCACATTTTAATGATACAGACTTTTTAAAAAATTTGATATGTTTTGTGCTAAATATAATGTATCATTTTTGCAACTATAATTTACAAAGCTAATTATAGTGATTGATATAATGCATTTAAGATTTCAACAATAAACTAAAAATGACAGCATTGTTTGTAATATATCTTTGTGATGGCTGTGTTCAGACTGAACGTAGAAAAAGAGAGCTGTGGAGACTGTAGTGATATTTCATCCCCCTGAAGAAAAAGTCATTATCTGCAACTTTGAATTCCAGGTCAGCGATCTGAACTTTGGTTTTGAGTAGTTGAAGGTGCAAGCTATTACACCAGGGTAGAGTTGGTTTCCCCAGCGCCTTTCCCTTATACTCTCAGTGCAGATGTCTACTTAAAAACAATAGTTCCAGTGATATTCTCCCATATCTTAAAACTATGAAAGGGAAACAATGTAGGATTGAGAAATTGTTTCTTAATGTGTGGCTTAATGAATCTGAAGTCTAGCAAAGCAATGACAACACACTGTAAAGACTGTTCCTTCTTAATAAGACCTTGACTATTGTAGAAATCAAATTTCATACGCATACATACAATCTATAGACCACTATTTTCTGTGTGACTCATTGTTGTTACAGGCAGTACTTTTTAAAAGGTACATGTCGTTCCCTCTGCCTCACAGCCAGTCATGCTTTGTCGCTCCCTCTGCCTCACAGCCAATCATACTCTGCTTACCACATTCCATTACAAAGCTGCTGTCCCGTGGCCCTATGGCCAGAGAGAGAACTGCAAGTTCAATTTTGAAGGAAGATGGACCAAACTGCATCATTTCATATCCTATGATATACTGTCCTCTCTAAAAATCAAACCGCATGTTGATGCCCTTTAGTATTGAAATTGTTTCACACAAAGCAGTCCAATGATCTTGAACTGAAACATTTTTAAACTTATAAATTCATCTAGACTGAAGGTTTTTGGGGCGTTTGACATGGACATGATTTTCTTTTTGACCTTGACTCCATCCTTTCCTGCCATTAAATGGAGTTATGGAGACTTGGCGATAGGTTTTTTCTTTGGTTTATTCAGATGTCATATTATTAATTTTCTTTTCAATGAGAGATAAACCATGTGTGATTTACTGGTTTATCTTGGATTCCTGTCCTGCAGTTCTGACACTGTAATTTTCCTGTGTCCTTTTTTGTATTTGCATACATCACAAACATCAAAATGACATCATTTTTAAACATAATCTTATTCCTGCTAATTCTAAAAATAAACATTAACAGTGCTTCTAACTCTGTTATCTGGCCTAATCACACAAATCATCCTACTATCCCACTATTACTCATCAGATTTTCATCTTTTCCAGTTTGCCTGTAGACTGTAAATCAGCCGTAGTTACTTCTGAACATCACTGCCGAATGTGTTTGTGTGTGTGAGAGTGTGTGAGAGTGTGTGTGTGTGTGTGTGTGTGAGTGTGAACGTGAATGTGAATGTGTGCGCCCTAACGGTCTGTACTTTGTTTTTATGACAGTCAGACTGCTTCTGCGCTGTTAACATATCGGCATTTTCGTGTACTTTAACAGCGATCAGTTCTTGACAGACCGCGTTTTTTGAGTCAGATCAGAGATCTAGATATATAAACTGAACTCCCGATTCTGTCTGCTCGTGAATTTTGTTCAGGCAGATGAATTGGTCTAACCCACCGGGTCCTAATATTCCGCGACAGGGAGGAAAAAAGAAACTCCAAACAAGTGAGAGTACACACTCGCACAAATGAATACAGAAATATAAGGTAACGTAATTCTTTTTTCGGAGGATAAGATGCATACCTGTTAAAATTTGTGGGATAGCTTTTACCTGCTACCATGTGTCAATTTGTCTTTGGAAACTGAAAATACTGACAGCTCGTATTACAGCTTAGCCACTGCTAGCTAACATGAACGGTACCTGTCTGTTAATAGCCGAGACAACAGCTTCGTATGCATTAGATACTTTAAAAAAGAGCATGCTTGTAGTTTGAAATCAGACGTAGCAACTTTACTCTGTCATTTTTTCTGGGTTCATTGCTGCAGCGCTAGCTTCTTTCATTGTGGCACGAGCTTTAACGCTATCTTTAAATGAAGAGAACGGAGGTGGGGTTGCTAACTGAAGCTTACATGTTAGTAAACTGGGAAGTCAGCTATATTTACTTAAACAGCAAACCAGCCAACAGGTTGGAATTTATTAGTTAGCAAATACGCTAAACGCCTTCTACTTAGCCAGTGACTTAACGTTTGTGAATAGCATATGTAGCAGTATCAACATGGCTATGATAGGGACTTGCCTTTGCTAATACGTTATGCGATATGAACGAATGGCCCGGGTTAGAATGGTTAGCTGTGCAAGCATTTATGTTACCACCATAGCTCTAAATATCAGAAGTGTTTGCTAACGTACTGGCGCTGTGATATTGCAAGCTGGTTACCTACGGTCAGCTGTCTGTGTCTGTTTTTGGTGCTAGTAGTTAGCAGGTAGCTCGTGAGCTCATTAGTAACGGAAGGGTATGACAAGGTTCTGGTTGGTATCGCTAACAAACTTTGTTAGCTTCGTGTCAATTGCATTTTTACTGTTGGGTAGGAAGATGCCTACCAACCGTATTACTGCATAGTGTACATTTCTGTTGGGGAGAGTTAACAGGAATGGCGATTGCATATTTTTGTAGGTACTTTGCTATAGTAACTGTCAGTCTTATAGTTCGTTGACTTTGCTAAACTACTTAAGCGAGGTTGTCCATGGTGCCTGGTTTTACAAATGACAGGACCTATCTGTTGCATGACAGGTGAATCTGACTGGGATGAAATTACGCAGAATTATAATGAAAATTGTAAGTTTGTCAACGTTTGCTAAATTAATTTAAGTCGAGTTTTAATGTGGGTTAATGGTAATCTCAGTGATACATTGGAGTGCATGGGAGATTAGCATTAGATAAAATGACAATGGTGTCGGAGTAGTTCTTTTTCACTAACTTTAGAAGCCCCATCGAAATCCAACCTATGAATTGCAAAATACTGATGGAAAACAAAAGTGGACTATTAATAAATTTAATAGGGTGCCAGTTCATTCATGGGATCAACTGAACATAGACTGAATTGACCATAATTTTAGATGGCACTATGTGGTCTGCCTTAGTTGGGTCTGTTGGAATGGCAACTTCAATTTTTGCAGATGATGCCTTTCTGATTCTCTGTTACAGTATGCCTGCTGAACGCAAGAAGTCAGTAAACATGGAGGAGAAGGACAACTCTTCTGTCGGTACCAAAGAGAGAGACGGTGACAGGCGTCCCACCTCCTCCCGGGAGAAAGCGAAAGACGAGTCCAAGATGAGTGGTAAGAAAGATGGTGGCAAAGCCGCTGAGGAGAAGAAGAGGAGACTTGAGGAGGAGAAAAGAAAGAAAGAGGAAAAAGAGCGTAAAAGGAAGGAGGAGGAGAGGCACAAAGCTGAAGAGGAGCAGAAAAAGAAAGAAGAAGAGGAAAAGAGGCAGCAGGAGGAGCAGGAGAAAAAGCTTCAAGAGGAAGAAGCTAAACGACAGAAAGAGGAGGAGGAGGCTCAGCTCAAGTAAGGCATCACAGTGGCAGTACGGAAGAGAGTTACCATGGTTACTGTTTTCTTAATTTTTCTGGTTCTTGCAGCCAAAATGCTTGTTTTGTTGTGAAGACTAATATTATGAAAGTCCAAGTAAATAATGCTCTAAACTTAGGAGTTTTGTGACCAGTTTAGTGATAATTTCCTTGTCCCACAAGAGCGAGGATTTAGTCAACCAGAATCAAAATACAGACAGAGATAACTGAAAGGTTGGCTTTCGTCATGTCTTACTTTATAATGGTGAAGAGCAGTTTGGTGGGTTGCCAAGGAAGGTCATCTCCAAGCATCTTCCTTTGAACCAAAGCTCTTGATGCTGAGTGGTCTCATTTTGAAGGGTTTCCGGGCTGACACCTTGGCATCTCTTAATTGATATAAGAGGCAATTCATTTTGGTTGTGTTTATATGTGTGACCTTTTGTAAATCATAGCATCCGTGGTTACCAGCTTTATATTGACAAATAAATTGAGTTTAAGTACATAATTTATTTGTTATTTATTTTTTTTTGCCAAAAATGTTGCTAAAAATATGCACACCATCCACTGAGGGGGAAACTAATGATGCTACGGACAGGAATGGTTAACATTTTATTGCTGTGGGGTTAGAGATACCTGGCAGATTTGTATTGTTGTACAGGTGCAATGTGGAGCTTAAAGCAATATGCAACAGAAAATGAAATTAACATTTCCTGTTTAATGCTGATCATATGTTTAGATTTTATCTCTTCAAACAAGATAAAGTAGTGTTTAGCTACTCTGCACTCTGAAATAAACCAACTTGGCATGATACGAATACAGTGAAATCTGAAGATTCACATCTGCCTTCTCTCCTGACATAGAGAAAAGGAGGAGTCCCAACAGCTGCACCAGGAGGCCTGGGAGCGTCACCAGGGCAGGAAGGAGCTACGAGCAAAAAATCAGCATGCACAGGAAGGCCGACCAGAGGAGGCCTTCTTTAGCCGTCTGGATTCCAGCCTGAAGAAGAACACGGCCTTTGTCAAGAAACTGCGCACGCTCACCGAGCAACAACGTGAATCGCTTGCACACGACTTTGGCTCTCTCAACCTCAGCAAGTACATTGGCGAAGCCGTCAGCTCGGTGGTGGAGGCCAAGCTGAAGATCTCAGACGTGGGTTGTGCAGTACACCTTTGCTCGCTCTTCCACCAGCGCTATGCCGACTTTGCCCCACTGCTCTTGGCTGCCTGGAAACGTCATTTTGAAGCTCGCAAGGAGGAGAAAGCACCAAATGTGAGCAAGCTACGCACCGACCTGCGTTTCATCGCCGAGCTAACCATCGTCGGCCTGTTCACTGACAAGGAAGGGCTTTCGCTCATCTACGAACAGCTGAAGAACATTATCAGTGCTGACCGTGAGACGCACACACACGTTTCCGTGGTGATCAGCTTCTGCAAGCACTGTGGTGATGACATTGCAGGGCTGGTGCCTCGCAGAGTAAAGAGTGCAGCTGAGAAGTTTGGCCTGACGTTTCCACCTAGCGAGATAATCAATGCAGAGAAACAGCAGCCCTTCCAGAACCTTCTGAGGGAGTATTTCACTTCTCTCACCAAGCATCTGAAAAAGGACCACAGAGAGCTGCAAAACATTGAGAGGCAGAACAGGTTGGTTCTGAATGTGGAAATACTCCCCCAGTTGTTGAATAGGTTTGGTAACATATTGAACCCATATTGGACCCATAACTGTAATCAGAAATGGATCTTGAATTTTCTTACTTTTGACTTCCCCTGCTTAGTGGTGTGTCCTGTGATTTAGGGAATGAGAGCTTTAAAGGTGACCATTTTTAACCCAAAGCTGACTTCAGTTAGTGCTGACCATATGTCACTGTTTTGGTCTCTTTGTCATTTTGTTACTTTCTGTTTCATGACTGTCTGACTTGGTTGTGCACAGGCGTATCCTCCACTCTAAGGGAGAACTGAGTGAAGACAGACATAAGCAGTATGAGGAGTTTGCTACATCCTATCAGAAGTTGCTGGCTAACACACAGACCCTTGCTGACCTTCTAGATGAGAACATGCCTGAACTGCCCCAGGACAAAACTGTCCAGGAAGGTATGATCTTACTCACACACACAGCCGCCCACAAGGACTCTCCCTCCGAGTCATGTTTATTAAAGTGTTGAATGTCACACACAACTTACAGAGCTGGCTTAGTTGTTATACAAGTAAGGACAGCTTTATCTTTGAACTTACCTCTTGATAGAGCTATTTGATAGCATGAATGTTTTGCTTGGTTGCAGATGAATAAATCTGGTTTGTGTGTTTGTGTGTCTGTCTGTCTGTGTGTTTGTGTGTGTGGGGCAGAGCATGGTCCTGGCATTGATATCTTTACTCCAGGCAAGCCTGGGGAGTATGATCTTGACGGGGGCATTTGGGAGGATGAAGACGCGCGGAATTTCTATGAGAACCTTGTGGACCTGAAGGCCTTTGTCCCAGCCATCCTGTTCAAGGACAATGAGAAGGGGGGACAGGCCAAAGACCGGGAGGAGAGTAAAGGTACAGTTACATATCTACTGAACCCCCTCGCTACACTGCCACAGTGCATCTTCACACACCGCAGAAGAGCAGAGTAAACTGTCTGATCCCACACTGAAGAGGGTTTCAGTTTTTCACTTGATTTGATTTGTGACTCCCTTTGACATAGAGATAATGCCATCATTCATGCACATTTGATTCAATGCTGATGTATTTCTCATGAGTACAAAAAAGCAAACTGCATATGAAGAACTGATATGCAATCACGAAATATCCACAGACACCCAGTTGTGTGTATCGGTGTATTGAATGTCAGCTGGATGTATATTCGCATAAATGCCACAGTAATCCTGTGTAATGACAGATGCAGCAGTAATCTTTATCTAGCCTTACTTAAAAATAAAAGTTTGTTAGTGTTTAAACATTGAATGTATGATTTGTTGTCCTATGCTGTAAATGTTTATGTTACTCTGATCATGCCAAACCACGGTGGGTGCCATGCTTCTCAGTCACATCTCCATTCTGTTTGCTCTGTGCCTTACACAGCAAATCAAGATGTTATCTTCCACATTAGTAATATTGTTTCTCACAGTGTGAATAGATTATTTATAATCATTTCAGGATTGGCTCGGCTCAAAACACAAAACAAGCAAAACATTTCTTGTGCTACACATGGTCCTTATTGCTGCTGAATTCTGTTTCACCATTTAAGAAAATATTGATGAAGTTCATTAGGTAAAAGAAATCAGTTTTTCGGTCCGCTGTTCACTTAGTGTCACGGTTTGGCTTAAAGGAAAATTGAACTGACTCAGAATTGACACTTTTCTTTCATTTTAGTTTAAGCATATACAAATTAAACGCATGTCAACATTATCATGTTCTAATCCTCTACTTACCTAAATTGTACAGGCACTGCATGATAAGTACAATGCCTGTTTTCTCCCAGTGGGAAATGAGACGAAAAAGAACAGGCCGACCGGCTTTACATTGTGATTAACATTATTTTTAATGATCATAAGCACAAACGGTGTGGAAAGATCTCTTATACTAAGAATATGTATTCCCTGTGATTTTGCATCACAAAAAAGAATTCAGGTGAAAAATCAATGGTTCACAACAAATATGCTGTAAAGCGAAGTGCGGTATTTGGTTTCGGTACAAAACTGCTACACTTTTTACAGTTATATAGTGAGTGTAGTCGTAATTGAATAAATGAGCACAAAGACAGACTAGGTGTCTCTTTCATCCTTGCAGAGGGGAAAGAGGGGAAGGAGGGAAAGGATGTGTCCAGCACAGAGGAGCTGGAGTTGGAGCTGGAGGCACTGGACATTAATGATGACCCTCTGGAACTGGAGGCTGCTGACGAGGCTGAGAGTGAGGAACTGGCCAAGAAACTACTGGACGAACAAGGTATGACCACAAAACACACACACACTCACGTACACACAGGCATGACCACAGGGTAATCGGCAGTCCTAGAGTCAGCTCTGCCTAGAAGCGTAAAAATTTACAAAGTTTAGTTTTACTTTCAATGTAAGTATCTGTGACCCTGGTAAATGCTCTCAGGTTAATCTGTTATCTCTGTGATATGTAGTGTGTAACATGTCTTTCAGGGGTGAGGTTAGGGTCAGGTCAGGGTCAGAGGTCACAGAGAAAGCTGGTGGAAAGCTATATAGGTGAGTTAAGTGGTCCAGGACCAAATCTGGATGAGAAACTCTGAGTAAAAATGGGAACAGCCTGCTCTGGCCAAAAAAGTTAGTCCTAAAAGTCTGGCTGTTAGGGCAGCGGTGATATAAAAAACAGTATTTAGTTGTGGAGAGATGGTTCTGTCCTAAATGTGATCTCTGATGTTTATAAAGTAGTGTTTGAGGGTGGAGAGACTAAATGTGATTTGTTTGTTTGTCCAGAGCAAGAGGATGAAGAGACCAGCACTGGGTCCCATCTCAAACTCATAGTGGATGCCTTCATTCAGCAGCTCCCCAACTGTGTCAACAGAGACCTTATTGACAAGGCAAGACACACACACACACTCACTCGCACACAAGCATTCACTCACTCACACATTCACACACACACACACACACACACATTCACACACTCACTTGCTCAGTGCGATTTTTCATGAGTGATAAAATTCAAAAGGCAAATGATTGTACCCAGACTATTGTCAAATAAGGTAGGGAATGGCTCATTTACAAACTAAAATTAGTATATTTGTAAAATGTATACTTTTCAAATAAGGTTTTACTTGAAATGGTCTTCCATCATTTTTAATTTTTTTTTGTACCACAACCAAAAGTTGTGGTCTTGATGAAAACTTTTAATGCAACATATTACATAGATGCAACTTTGAGGGCTTTTTTTTGTTTGTTTATGTTTTTTTAAGGATGGATTTTTTTTCATGTTTTATATTGAGCTTCCTTTTAAAAGGTCAGGTGGGCTGTAAGAGTGACTTTACACTCTGATGTGTTTTGTGTTTCACTGTGGTTTGTCTTTTTAGGCTGCCATGGACTTCTGTATGAACATGAACACAAAGTCCAACCGCAGAAAGCTGGTACGCGCCCTCTTCACGGTACCCAGGCAAAGGTTTGTTTTCCATCTGTACACACACACACACACACGTGTTTGTTAAGACATATAGTCAGTGGCCAGTTTATCAGGTACACCCGCTTGTCAATGCAAATAGCCTGGTCCTCTCAACAACTAATCATGTGCTTGCAACTCAACATAGAGCACACAGACATAGTTTAGTTGTTGTTCAGGCAAACGTTAGGATCCGCAAGACATGTGGTCTAAGTGACTATGTCTCTCTAATGATTTTTGGTACCAGATGTGGTGGTTCCAACATGTAAGAAACAGATGCCCTCCTGTTTTCATGTATTGCAGCAGTCTATATAGTTTACAGAGAATGGTTCAATAAACAAAACACATCCAGTGACTAGCAGTTCTGTGGATGACAACACCTTGTTAATGAGAGTGGTCAAAGGAGAATGTCGGGTGTTGTTCAGACTAGCACAAAGTCCACAAACACTCAAGCAATAGCTGTTTACAACAGTAGTGTGTAGAAGGACATCTCTGAATGCACACTGTGTGACGGCTTGAAGCAGCAGAAGACCAGGTCAGGTTCCAGTCCTGTCAGCTAAGAACAGGAAGGTGAGACCACAGTGAGCGCAGGATCACCAAAACTGGACGATTCAACATCCCCCAGTCAAACAAATCACAATTTCTGATCCAACACGTATATGGTAGGGTCAGAATTTTCTGTAAGCAGCATGTAACAACAGCACCGGCGAGTGATCTTCATGTAATGGGATGGGAAGTGTGTTTAAGATGAGGTGGATCTGGAGGCTAACGGCATGAATGTGTAGCCAAAAACTGTGCTGGAACTCCGTCTGAACCAGAATGCCTAAGGAATGTTTCCAGCACCGTGTTGAATCTATGGAGTGAAGAATTTAGACTGATCTTGAGGCAAAAGGGGATCCTACCTGGTATTAGATAGATGTACCTCATTAAATGGCCACTGAGTGTAAATGGCATTGTTTTTATTGTATGAACACTGGGTGGTGCTCTTGCACTACTCTCAAACTCCTAAAGACCTCACAAAAACTGCTTTCTTGTGTTTGCGCATGACAGTAAAAGTGTTCATGAAGCCCGTGAAAAGTTGCATTAAATCTTTATAAGGGCCAGAATGAGCCAGTATCTGGATTAAAATGCAAATAATAATGAGAAGGCCCTCATTACTTCAAACATTTTGCCACATTGGTGGTGGTATTTATTTTTTGTGTTGGTACTCTAAAGATTTGTTTGAGTTTTGCAGTCTGAGGGAGAAACAAATACACTCTGAGTTCTGAACTACATATTTACTGTGTGACAGGAGCGTTTTTTTTTCTTCTTGTCAGGTTGGATCTGTTGCCCTTTTACTCCCGGCTGGTGGCCACTCTCCATCCCTGCATGTCCGATGTGGCTGAGGATCTCTGCTCCATGCTTAAAGGAGACTTCAGATTCCATGTGTGTGTTTTTCCCCAAATCTCTCCACATCACACCTATGCTGCTTTCATGTCTGACACACTCTGCCTTAAAATACACACACCAATCCCTGTATAAATTCAAATATCTTAACAGGTGATGGAATATTGTACACAATAATACCAGTACTCATTTTGCATTCGTTCATTTATGGTAGATATGTCAAACAATCCACAGTTTCCTTGAAGTTTGTACAAAAACAGCTGCTCAGGAATGAGCTAGTGCAACCAGTTTGTTTAAATACAAGTATGTATCTTACATCAAATATATATCAGTATATTTAGCAAAAATATGTCAATGGATTTTGGGATGTTGGATGAATATTTAATATTCCTGACCTCTCTTGCCTCCTAACTTCTCTTGCACAATGCAGTCAACTTTCTGATGCCACTAGTTTAATATATGGGTGCTTACTTTTTTCTCCCAGATAAGAAAGAAGGACCAAATCAACATTGAGACCAAGAATAAAACAGTTAGATTTATTGGGGAGCTCGCAAAATTTAAGATGTTCTCCAAAACTGACACTCTTCATTGTCTGAAGGTAAATAATAATTGTTTATTTAACCGTTGCTGATTAGATATATTTGTGGGTGAACTGTTCACTTAAGAGGTTTTTTTTGTTTCTGGCAGATGCTTCTGTCTGATTTCTCTCATCACCACATTGAGATGGCCTGCACACTGCTGGAGACCTGCGGACGCTTCCTCTTCAGGTCCCCAGATTCTCATCTGCGCACTAGCGTACTTCTGGTCAGTTTAATACACATACACACGTTAGCGGACACACACACACACTCCTACAGCATGCTGGTAGGGTTATTGGGTTATCAAGGCTATTGAGTGTGCATGTTTGTAGAGTGATTTTGTAGACATGTTTAGAGCTGGCCAAGAGATGATGCCTAGCGTGAATTACTATACGTCTCTCATTAAAGATAATTATGATGAGAGATTTCATAGCATCAGACCTGGATACTGAAAATCTCTGACTGTGAGAGATATCAGAAGCCTGCAGGAAAGGTGAGGATTAGACACTTGAGTGGCAGTCCCAAAGACCCATTACACTTATGAATATGTAGTCAGGATTCATTACCCTTAATAGTAATGAGAAAGAGCTATTTCCACTCAGCACAGTGGGAACCACTGACAACAGTAACCTCAGGGATCAGGGCTTACCTGGACTGTATCTGTCTGCCCACCTTTCCTTTTGAATAACCTTTGACTTTATTTTTCCTTTATCTGTATTGTTAGATTACTCAACTTCTATCTTTTCCTTACAAGACTTAACCTTTGACTTACTTGATTAGATCTATTCTCTGATTGTCTCCTCCTCTGACTCACTGCCTTTAGCTGTTGACTCATGGATATTTAGCTTTTGCTTGCTTGTCTTCAGCTATGACTCTGACTCAGACTCTGTGTATATTTTGCCTGTCTTTTGACTGACTTCATTTTCAATTATGACAGATTTGGTTTTATGTGGCTGCATTGGCCTTGGTGAATTCTACTGTTAACATTCCACTGAATTCTAGTGTTAATTCTGCCTGTTTTCCCCAAATATGACTTTTCTTTTGTGTTCTCCTAGACCACATGTGTCAAAATCCAGTCCTGGAGGGCCAGGGTCCTGCCGGTTTTTGTTTTCACCTCTTAGTTACCCATTGATTTTTCACCTTGAAAACGGGTGTGAACGCTCTTTAGCCAATCAGAGATTGTATTTAGTTGGTCGACAAGAAAAACAGCAGGACCATGGCCCTCCAGAACTGGATTTTGACACCCTTGGCCTAGACCATCTCCACCTGTTAATTAGAAATTAGCAGTCTCCTCTGTATGTCTGATCAAGCATTTTCTCTCTGTTCTTCACATTAAGCCTTAGTTTCTACTGTAAAAACATTGGAGAGATTTACTGAGCAGTCTTTCATTCTGTGTCTTAACCTTAACTGTTGTTTTTTCCCAATTTAACAAAAGAAGAACTTTAGGTCCTCAGGGCTTTGTTGTGCTGTGTATTTTTGGTTTTGCAGTTCCATATTTTCTGTTTATGTATTGAGATGAACAAATGGGCGGAGCAGACCTCATGATAGTGACTATATTTGACTGAGTTGGGTCTCTGTGTCTCAGGAACAAATGATGCGTAAGAAGCAGGCCCAGCATTTGGATGCACGTTATGTCACTATGGTGGAAAATGCCTACTACCATTGCAACCCTCCACCCATGGAGAAAACCGTCCGCAAGAAGAGACCTCCGTTACAAGAGTATATCCGTAAACTGCTCTACAAAGACCTGTCCAAGGTCACAACTGAGAAGGTGTGTTCACTCTCTAACCCACTAGAAAGTGCAGTCTCAATCTTATCCCCGCACTCTCATACCCACGTACACACTCATACACACAAATGCCATCTTTCCTTTGTAGACTGTTATGTCACTGTACCTTTCCTTATGGAATGATGAATAGACTAGTGACTTTGTGTGTGTGTGTGTGTGTGTGTGTTTTCTGTACAGGTGTTGAGGCAGATGCGTAAGCTGCCTTGGCAGGACCCAGAGATAAAGAGCTATCTGATCTGCTGTATGGTCAACATCTGGAATGTGAAATACAACAGCATTCACTGTGTGGCCAATCTGCTGGCCGGCCTGGTGGCATACCAGGAGGATGTGGGCATCCATGTGGTGGACGGAGTACTAGAGGACATCCGCCTAGGGATGGAGGTATCTGCGTGCGTGTGGTGTGTGTGTGTGCGAGATGTCTTTAGCTGTATTGACTTAGTCACAGGTTTGGTTATTTTTAATGAAATTAATTGTTTTCATCAATGTTTTTATCCTGTACTATTATTTTGGTTGACTCTTCCTTATCAACATATTCTTTCTCTCTCTCTCTTTCTCTCTCTCTCTCTCTCTCTTTTGTTTTGTCCAAAGGTGAACCAGCCTAAGTTTAATCAGCGGCGTATCAGCAGTGCCAAGTTTCTGGGTGAGCTCTATAACTACCGCATGGTGGAGTCCGCCGTTATCTTCCGAACACTCTTCTCCTTCATCTCGTTTGGCGTGAACACGGACGGCTCGCCCAGTCTGCTGGACCCCCCTGAGCACCTCTTCCGTATCCGCTTGGTCTGCACTCTGCTCGACACGTGTGGCCAGTATTTTGACCGGGGCTCTAGCAAACGCAAACTCGACTGCTTCCTCATTTACTTCCAGGTGTGTCTCCTCTTCCTCTCCCAGTCTCAGATAGTAAGTGACGAGCCACTGCCCACAGAGGGCAATATTAGTTTGTGATATATACTCTTTCCAAAATGTGAATATTGTAATCCATTCATATTGACTAAGACTGATGTAAAGTTTTAGAGTTAATACAGAGATTGAAATGAAGATGTTAATCCCACATGACTGTCTACACACACACACACACACACACACAAAATAACACATCACGGTGTGGACTGCATTTATATGTCCGCTCACACAGTTCACATGCAGTTGAAAAAAAATTTGAACATGTATATGTAGTATGCGTAACCCACTAACTGTGCGTGTGTATGTCTAGCGGTACATTTGGTGGAAGAAGAGTTTGGAGGTGTGGACAAAGGATCACCAGTTCCCCATCGATATTGATTACATGATCAGTGACACTCTGGAGCTCCTGAGGCCGAAGATGAGATTGTGCAGCTCACTGGAGGAAGCCATCCGACAGGTTACTGAACTGGAGAGAGAGATCCTTGTTAAACTGGGTAAGATAAGCCTGGAAATAAATACATGCAAACACTCACGGCTTTGTACATCCCATCCAAATCATGTTTACTTATGTACAGATTTCTACACACAACACACATACGCTGCTTTTTAAAAATTAGTAATAGGTAGACAAAGTCTTGTGTGTGTGTGTGTGGGGGGGGGTGTTTACTGGTTGATCTACTCCTTGTTTCTGTTGTGCTTGATGAGCAGCATTCCAGAGTGTGTAGGAGGCCTGTGTGTGACGAGCTCATTCTCGTTTGTCATGTCCTGTACCTCCAGTCACTCACATTCCTTCTCCACACTTACAGAGCTGGCATAGCCGAACAGGCAGGGCAAGAATGAGGGAGAGAGAGAATGTCGCATTCTTTTGACAGGTGTAATGTTATCATTACACTGGCTGCTGTGTAGAGCGTTTCAAGGTGTTAAACTGAAACACAGCAGGAATGCTCCTGCTATGTTTCAGTGGTGTGTGTGCTGTCTGACTTTGTCAGTTTTGTTTGTAGAGGAATGTGGTGGTGTGTTTGTGTGCACCTTTGTTTCTATCCCATGATAGCCAGACAGACTGCTTTTTATGAAGTGTTTCATCCTGACTCTTGCCCAGTGATACGTATGTGTGTTTCAACCATTGAAGGAACAAACCTTGAAAAGCCCCATCATCCAGAATGTTGAATACAGACAGCAGTGGGTTAGGGTGATGCTTTAGGGTTAAAGAGACACAAACTCAACACACATTAAACAGAAGGATCTTGCAGAATATTAGAATCTTCAGGTCCTGGAATTATACTGTATGATAACAACATTAGCACAGTTATTTTCATTGTATGTCAATGTATCTGGTTTGCATGTGTTTTATGCGCCAGGTCTGGCCATGGAGAAGGATTGCCGCTGCTCCAGTGCCATGGGTGAGGGGGAGGCATTGGATGAGGAGGATGATGATGATGAGGAGGAAGGAGGCGCAGAGACAGAGGAGCAGTCTGGCAATGAGAGTGAGATGAATGAGCCAGAGGAGGAGGTGAGCCCAGAGTATTCATCACAGTCTAGATGCTTCTCTATTACCCTGTCTTCCCAGACATGTCTTATCTGTCTCTCTCTCCCTTCTTTCTCTCTCCCCTTGTCTCTGTTTCCATTTCTTTCTATTTGTGGTGTTTCCTTTTTAGGCCTGATAAAAATGGACATCTGTGTCTGCCAACTGTAAAGAATTCATTTTCTGTTGTTAGTGCCACAGATATGCACAGTGGCTAGCTCTCAGTGGCTGGTTGTGAGGTTTAGTCTAGTCACAGTCCTGGACTGAAAAGTTTTTAATTTGCTGAGGCAGTAGTTGTACAGTCGGCCCTCCGTATCTGGGAGTTCTGCAGATTCAACCAACCACAGATTGAAAATATTCAGAAAAAAAGGCAGAGCTTGAATTTGCAGCACGCCGAGCACTACGCTGAATCCCCGTGAATGAAATGATGTGTAGGCATATCCTGCTGTACAAGTATGTAAAAATGTTACATTGTTGCTGATGTGTACTATGTAGTTAGGCCTACGTCTGTAGTTAGGCTTGCGTCTGTACACAACATGTACAGATTTTTTTTCTCATCATTATCCCTAAACAATACAGTATAACAACTATTTACATAGCATTTACATTGTATTAGATATTACAAGTAAATAAGTAAGGATGATTTAAAGTGTATGGGAGGATGTGCAAAGTATGCCATTTTATATAAGGGACTTCCGTGGATTCCGTGGATTTTGGTGTCGGCAGGGGTTCTAGAACCAATCCCCTGTGGATTCCTCGGGACGACTGTGTATGTCAATTACTGGTCTGTGCTAGACAATACACTGTATCTCTGGCCCTACAGTAACACACCTCATTAAAATGATCAAATTTTAGAAGTTTAATGCACAAGTTCAGGTGTGTTAGATCATCACATTTTTCAGAGGAAGAAATCTGATCTGTGATCTGTTTTAGCCTTCAATAGTGCCTGTAAATGGACTTACAGATGATGCTGGATCAGTTCACTGATCCTGAGATGTTTGGTACAAACAGCCTGAGCTGCTGTGGCCCCTCCCAGGCTGAGTCTTCTGTGTTATGATTGGTAGGTGGTGTTCAGTTGAGTGATTTCAGACAGCTGTCTTTTCCATTACTTTACCACTGAACTCTATCCTGAGGTCAAGTCACATGAATAAAGAGAAGTGAGCATCTGTCATCTGGCTTTTCCTTGGTTATCAATGGCTGAAAATATCCACATTGTGCATGTTATGTTGTGTTTTTGTGGAAGAATGCAGAGGGTTACTGTCACACCTAGCTCAGTCATGCTACGACTCCTCAGAAGAATAGGAGGATTGGTCCTTTCTCTCAAACAAAGAGAAATGTGTTATGGTTCAGGGTCTGTGTGATATGCAAAAAGCATACAGTGCCAGACAAGGTACTTTTTTGAAGATGTTTGGCTGGTTGCTATATTGGGCTTTTGAAATGGAAAAGGAATCCCTTGTCTGTATCCATTTATATCTGGAGCTCTTTATTATTTTAACTTTATCAAAAGACATTAGAGGCTGTTGATAAGTTAATGGTTGAGACTAATTCTTTGGGCTTTTAGGACAGGGGAGTATCCAATAGGAGGAAGGTTACAGCATTGGAATGCTCATGATTGGCGTAAAAGAAGAGCCATTCTAGTTGTGTCGTGAGCTATGATGGGTATTTGTGTCACCTGTGAATTTGTATTCAGAGAAGTTAGTGGTAAAATCTGCTGGTAGCAAAATCTTTGCCATGGCACGGATTTTCACAGGTATGATAATTGATCTGGTCCATCAACCAGCCCAAGTTTAACCACATTGTTTAGGGTTTTTCGGTTTTGGGCAAGACATACAGAAGGAGAAATTTGAACGATTGGTGTAAACTGATCAGAAACAGACCATATAGGCTCTGAGGGTATCGGCTCAGTGATCTTGCAGACGTTGTTTACATGCACAGCAAGAAAAGTTTCAATCTGATTGGTGTGTGTGTGTGTGTGTGTGTGTGTTTAAACACAGGAGGGCTCAGAGAATGAGGAAGAGGAGCATGAGGAGGAAGAGGAAGAGAACACTGACTACCTGACGGATTCCAACAAGGAGAACGAGACGGATGAAGAGAACAATGTGAGCATTACCAAAACACAAAGCTTACCATGGAATCAGTAGGCATGCAGAGTAGAACATGTAGCAGTGATGAATAATTAACTACACAGAGCACATCTAGAGCAGTACTCTGTTTGTTGGTGTAAGATGGATACAGGTTCTGGTGGGTTCATGCTTTATGCTCACGGGACTCCTCTTCATTAGGAGGTCACCATTCGGGGAGGAGGCCTGAAACATGTGGCCTGTGCTGAGGATGAGGACTTCATTCAGGCTTTGGACAAGATGATGCTGGAGAACCTGCAGGTATTTGCTCACCACTACATGTACACGCACACACACACACACACACACACACACACAGAGCAAAACACACTTGTCTCTCTCTCTATAAGACATATGCATTTGATGTCAGGCACACCTGGCAGGGTAAAGTAAATTGTTGTTAATGCAGTAAAATGTAATACAGTAAAAGTGGTGTGTGTGTGTGTGTGTGTGTGTGTGTGTGTGTGTGTGTGTGTGTGTGTGTGTGTGTGTGTGTGTGTGCGCGCGCGCGCGCGCGTGTGTGAGCAGCAGCGCAGCGGGGAGTCTGTGAAGGTGCACCAGCTGGATGTGGCCATTCCACTGCATCTGAAGAGCCAGCTGAAAAAAGGCCCAACCCCTTCCTGTGTTGGAGATGCTGACCCTGAGATCAGCGATACCATGCCATTTGTCATGCTCACCAGGAAGGGAAACAAACAGCAGGTACACACACACACACACACACACAGTGTCATATTTCCAGGAAAGGCACTAAACCAGATAGATGTTAATACTAGTTGCCAATGGAATCATGTCATTACAGTGAAGTGGGAATATTTTAGTGAGGAGCTGCTTTTAAGGAGTCATGTGATGAATGTGTGTCCAATAGAAGGTCTTGGTGAAAACAGTAAATGACTATCCTGAAGTACTCTTATAAGGCACAGGAGGACATTTTTAGACATTCAGAGAAGGAATTTGTGGTTTGGCTCCATCCACACGTTGAAATGGGCCAGATATGCAAAGCTACTGTAAGGCATGATGATCTGGGAGTGATTCCACATGCATCCTGGAGTGGCTGTTTCATGTAGAGAAGCAAATTGACGTAAACCAAAGAATTGCAGTGTAGAAAAATGTGGTTGTTATATTATTCTATTCAAAATCAACTCAGCCACACTGTGTGGCTTGTTGTATTTAATAGGGTGAAGGAGGTTAGATAACCTTATATGCTTAATAGGAGTATCACACTTGCGCAATGCCTTATGTTTGTCATGGTCACTTGAATCATAATACACTAGTCACGAGTCCCCTTTGTTAACTGTCTGACCAGTAACTCAACAGCTTACGTGACCTCACGGCTTTATGTGCAAATTTAGGTTTTTACTTCAGAGAGATCAGTGTGAAACTAGACTGGACCCTCCAAACATTGCAGACTGTACACATTTAACCATATGAGTGCAATTAACAGCCTGAATGTGAATCTGAGCCAGGAAAAATATTGACTCTTCCATAACTGTGTTTTAATGCTTGTGTTTGTGTGTATGAGTTTGTTTGTGTGTATGAGTTTGTTTGTGTGGGTGTTGGGTTGGAGGCTAACTGTATCTGTTTTTGTGTTGTCCCTGCTTTTGTAGAGTAGAGGAATGTGATGGAATATGATGAGTGTGTGTGTGTGTGTGTTGGCTCTGGTCAGTGTGGTTTTGTGGTTCCATGAGGAGCTGCTGTTGTGAAGGGTGTGCGCAGGAAGAAGGTTTGGGAGACTTACCATCAGCACACTGACTAAACCATTGTTGTACAGCTCCAGTCTCTGCCCCGAGACTGACTGCTCTTTCAGACCTGTGTGCTGATCTTGGTCTAACTCCATTAGTGAGAAACAGGATAATGGCCAGCCTGCAGCCTCCTCCACTCCCATTCCAAGTGTTTTAGTGTGTGTGTGTGTGTGTGTGTGTGTGTTACAGACAGAGAATCGAGACTTCATTAACTCTCTTTCTTTTCTCTTCTCTCCTGCAGTTTAAGATTCTGAACGTGCCTCTCTCCTCTCACTTGGCCGCCAATCATTTTAACCAGCAGCAGGCAGAACAGGAGGAACGCATGCGCATGAAGAAACTCACGCTGGATATCAATGAACGACAGGAACAGGAGGACTACCAGGGTAAGACAGTGGGATGACAAGAGAAAGAGAAAGGAGTTTGTGAGGCAGTGAAAGAGAGAGTGAGAGCAACCAAAACTGTGACGGGAATGAGGATAGGGGTCAGAGCCTGTTTGTGGAAGACAGGCAAAAACTCAGTGCTCCATCTCCGCGGAACACAGCTTTGTTTATACTGCACTCAACTCCATAATGTTCTCAGGTCTTATTTTCTACTGTGTGACTGTTAATATACGTTTGCTGTTTGTACTGCTTTACAAAAGTCCGATTTTTGTTGTGTACGTATAAGGACAAGACTCTCAGTGGTCACTTTTGGTTTTGCTTTGAGGTGTGGTCTTGTGCCTTTGTGCCCTGATATGGACTGGATGTTGATTTGGAGTAATGTGATTGGATATGCTGAGAAATGTTTTCTCTTTGACGGTGTAGAGATGATGCAGTCTCTGGCCCAGCGGCCTGCCCCAGCCAACACCAACCGTGAGCGCCGCCCACGTTACCAGCATCCTAAAGGAGCACCCAATGCCGACCTCATCTTCAAGACTGGGGGCAGGTATGAGGGCTAGCATTACACACAGCGTTCACATAAAACACACACAACATTAAACAGAGTCGTGCGCTCAGAATTCCACAAAACAGATGCACACCTTTTCTTAAAACACACCTCGTCTTAAAACACACCTCGTCTTAGAACACTAATAAAGCTGTGACTCAGATTGGTTTTGATCATGAGTTTGCGTCAGTGCCAGGGTATGCATGTTGTATTAACCACTTTAAGGTTGTTTGTGCTCTAGACTGTGGTCTGTGTGCTATTTCTCCTGTCCTGTTAAGCAGAAAGTAACAGACTAAGGTCAGTCAGAGAAGTAGGCATATTTCACACGTAACTCTGCCTTGTGCTGTTCAGCCATCTGAGAAAGTATAGTGCGTAGCATAGAGTTAATAAGTCTAGAGAAGGCCTTGTTAGATATAATAGACACAGACAGATAAAGCAGGCGAGTCAGTTTAAACCAGCGTTTCCCAGGCTTAAGGACCCTCTACTAATGTACATTTTTTGCCAGCATGACTGTGTGGAGCCCAACACACTGCTGTGGAAAGCTCACAGTATAGTGGAAGATTCACACATTGCTCTATTTTTCCTTTACAGGCACAATGCTCTCAAATGAAAGATTTTTTTGGCTCAACTGCTGTAAAAAGAAAAGATATTCCATTTGTTTTCTGTATGATATGAAAATAAGAACTTGAATGTGATGTTTGATTTCTTTTCTATGTCGTGTGAACATATTTGCTCAAGATTAATCTTTGGAGACTGTTGAGAATTATGATGTTATTCACATAATAAATGTTTTTGTCTGTTCACATGCATGGACTATGAGTTTAATAATACTGTATATGCACAATGCAGCTCTGCCAAAACACGAATGCACGTGCACTCACAGACACCCCACACATACACCCCACACACACACACACACACACACACACAGATAAGAAGAGACCAACTTTATGTCCATCTCATCATAGTAAATGGTAGTTTTCTGTAACTCAGGCACAGAATAAATTTGGACTGCTCATAAATGGTGGCAATAGAGTTGGTATATGATAATGTAATGGTTGGTAATGATGCTGGTATGTGCTTCTGCTGGATTGTCTTCACCTGTATGTGAGGGTTCCTACTGGACTAATACTGTGTTCTCTCCTGCAGGAGACGCTGATTGGAGCCCGAATGAGCAAGAGATCAAAAAAAGGAGAGAAAGTGAGAGAACGAAAGAGAGGTGATTGGGTCTTGCCTGCAAGAATAGGGAGATCCACCTGCGGATGGACAGACTTGCAGACTCCCACCTCACCATGGCAACCAGAGAGTGGAGGAAGAGGAGGAGGAGAGAGGGTCAGAGGACCACCTTGCTCCTCGGCAATAGCACCAGCACAACACACACACACAAAGAGGGGAACACCTGGAGAGCAGAACAACTCTCAGACAAGCTGAAGACGAGACACATTGACAGACACACATACACAGACAGACAGACAGACAGACAGACATTGGGGCTTGAAGCTTCAGCCAGAGTGTGTCCGTGGTCTTGTGGAGGAGGCATATGTGTAGACTCTGTATGTGACATGGGGACTAGGGGGTGGTGATTCCAAGAGCACCTCAAAATGGACACGAGTCTTTTCTTCCTGGAATTTAATCTCTGTTTTCTTTTTCACTGACAAACACATTTAGAGTTTCAGACACACGCTTACACATGCACACACAAACACATACCTAATAGTGATGGGTGAGGATAAATGAACATGTGATGTTAGGTCACTAAGCCCACCCGGTACTGTTGGAGACAGAGTTGATTTGTTTGTGAGTGCTCATGTGTTTGAGAGATGGTGCAGCAGGTTCAGTCCTCACACAAGGACAGTGTGTTACCACAGTAACAACATGGTAAAAGGTGCAAGGCCAATATTGATCAACCAGCTTTTTCTGTCAAATACATGAGGTGATCATTCTGAGATGAGAACACACTTTCTCTTTGTTCCCTTTGTCACTGACAACATCTCAACTTGTTTTCTATAAGGATTTGTTTTTGTTTTTGTTTTTGTTTTGTTTTGTTTTTTTTTTTTGCAAAGATGAGAAAGTTGTACTGTGTGGTGTTTGTGAGTATAAGTTTGACAAATGCTTTTCTGTGACCTGAGTCTGATTTCAGATCAGTGGTTCATAAATTTGGTTGTGATTTTTTTCTTCTTTGTTAAATATCTTAAAAGATATAAATCTATGGATATGTAATTAACAACTGCATGGGCGTTAAACACCAGCTATGTAACAGTGAATTTTGCCAAGATTGCAGTAAACTGAATTGCTCCAAGATGTTGTCACTTTGATTTGCAACTGATGGTTTTTGCTGTACTTTCACACAGACATTCTAATTACATAAACATTATATAACCTAGCACTACATTCAGTAAATATCTGACAGTACCCGTGGGAGCATTGACAGGGAGTCATATAGGTTCAGACTGAGGTGACCGGGCAAGTTCTGGCTTCATGGTCGCTCTGAGGCTGAACATTAAGAACTTTAATTTTAGAGTATCATTAGCACCTCCAGGATAATGGGAAGGTATTAGGTTTGTATGGATGAGCTCTCAGAAAGTACTTGTCCAAAGGTGTATGTTTGTGATGGATGTTCGGACAGATATACTCTATCCTAAGAGGAATGGCGGGGCGTATACAAGTGTTCAGTGAAATATGTTCATGTATATGTTGATTGAAACAATGTGTAATCGGCAGCTGATTGCTGTGGTACCATGTTGAAGACTTTTATTCTCCACCTCTCTTCCATGTCCTGATTCCTGCCTTGAGGCTTGTTTTGTGATATATTTTTAGTGTCCCAGTTGAAATTGTGTGAAACCACACGTTAATAAACTCTGAGCAATAGAGAATGATCATGTTGGGAGGACCATGGGCTACTGCAGTCATTTTAGGAGTGTTCTCAAGCTGTCCTGCTTCCTTTGAAATCAGACATCCTCCACTCTAGATGATCATTACAAAATCTGCTGTGCTCTATCACTTTTAGAAATGTTATTTTCTGCTCTAAGAATTTCCAATGGTTTTCTCTTCCCTCTGCTGAGAGAAGATGAGAGAGAAAATCATGTGCTTATGGTGACAGGGTGTGTGTAATTGCGTGTGCTATTGTATGCCAGGTTGAGTGTGAGCATTTTTGTTGGGCCTATGAGTGAGTGTGCGTGTGCGTAGATGTCCATGTTTTGACTGCAAATATGGGTACAGTGTGTATGCGAGCGTTTGAGAGACAGTCGTGCGCTCTAGCTGGGTGTGTCAGTATGTCTGGATTTAATTATAGAGCTGAATACACTAATTTCCTCTGTTCCTGTAGGCTTCAAACAAACACGCTTTTTCACACACTAATTCAAACTACCCTGGACAGCCCTGTTCTCAAACACTCAAGCACGGCAGCAAGTGATCTCCAAAAAAAAAACTGACAACCTTTCACTTTCTGTGATGAACTGTAGTCTCAGACACCATACAGTGAACAGACTGCACTACTCACGGTACACACACACACACACACACACAGGACAAGGCTGAATAACAGAGTTAAATGCATGTGTTGTAATTTTAATTATTTGATGTACAGATCTGATTTGTGGGTTTGTGTGTTATCTTTTGGTGTACGATGTTGTTTGAACATGCCTGGACCTCCTGTTGGGTCAGAGCAGCGTACAGCTGGTTATTATTAGCTGTGTTTCTTTTGAAAAGATTGAGCTGCCCCGCAGGTTAGACAACTGGACAACGTGACTAAGCACAAATAGATGAGTGACAGATGAGCTTAGGTTTTTGTGTTTGTATTTGTCTGGCTGAACACAAACTCCTAGAAATTCATGTGTCTCATATAGGTTGTTTTTCAGGATTTAGCACGGAGAGGCATGTGAACGCATTTGTGGTCTTACAGGTGACTGAAGGTGTTTACATTTTTAACAGGGAGCCAGAGAGAGATCGGATGTCAGTATGATGAGAATGCAGTGAAGTGGGATTGAGTACCATATGCAGTATGCGTGCTATAAACAAGTTAGCTCCCTGTGACATTGTCTAGTCACTCTGAGAACATGCCTAGCCCCTAGACACTTTAGTGCACTTATATTTCCAAACAGGTTTACGTGTTTGTCTGCATCCTCACCGAACATCACACACGTATCGGACTCTGTCTTGTTGCACTGACATATTGTCATAGTGGTACGCTAGCACATCCACTTGTTCGTCACACTGACGTATTTTCATATTGGTTCACTAGCATGTCCTCATGCTGAGGACAGTATGTATTATATGAGGTCATTTGTAGGGTTGCAGTGGTTTAGAGACTAGGGAGGCTGTGTGAGCTAGTCTAAGGACTGTGAGTATGATTCCTGAGCATGATGGGGGAAAAACCTGAACTGTGCCCTGGAGAAGGGCAGGTTATGTTACTTTGAACAACGTACTTAACCTCAGGATCACACTAGGGTGCTGGCTCTGAGAGCTAAAATAAACAGCACCAAATAATAAGTGTCATATGCCTTAAATAAGAGAGTTAGTTAGACTCAGAAATGTAATTTCAGAACTTAACCTTGTCATACACCAGTAAAAGAGCAATTTGGTAAATCCAGTTTCCCTAAAATGTCTCCTGCCTGTACTGCAGGTTTGATCTGCATTTACTTGACCTGGAAAAACAAATGTTTTAATAGCTCAACTGAATTGCTGTTTAAAAAAAGAGGGAAATTCCATTCTTAATTCTAATTCTACACTGTGTGTGCTCTGGTCTAGACTTCTTTTGACTGGCACGATTGGGCTATCTCTCGGTGTCATTCATACAGTTTTTAATCATGAGGGACATTGTTTCTGTTTCCTTGTTCTTGCTCCACCCCAGTTCTGCCTCAGGTTATGGCAATGTACTCGACCCTGATACTGAAGACTATAAGCCTCCTGCTCTCACAGAGCCTTTTTATCAACGTTTAAGTGAAAACAGGCCAGATCCAAAGGGCCATGGCTTTAAAGGCTTTGCTGTAAAACCCAACACACCAGGATGAGCACCATCAACCTCAGTCATCCAAACCTCTACAGAGTTCTTCATTCAACTGCACATCTCTACATTTACATCTGCTTTAACAACATATAAATTTATTACTGTCATTGTGGAGTCAATGCTTATATGAATATCCCATTAAACAGACGCTGTTTAAATACAGATTTACTCAATGGAAAAAAAAAAAACCCATCTCCTGAGTCCATTCAGAAGCTCTACCATCATAGTTCATGCAGTTTGGAGGGAGCCTCTGAAATTTAATACTAACTCTGTGAATGAATGAGAAGTGAACACATGACCATTAGGTTAATAACTCAGTTTTAACTTCTTAACGGAGAGGCACCACAGCTCAGCAGAAGCGGATCAGAGGGAGTCAAGCCACTCCACTGCAATGTAGGTCACTCACATGATTAAAGGTTTATAGTTAAGAGCCTAGCACCAAACTCACGTTTGCAAGCAGGATATTTGGGGTTTTGGGGTGGCATAGACAGAGGTCACCGATTTTCAACATTGGAAAAAGGGCTAGGCTCATGGTTTCTGCCTTCATTTTGCATTTCACTTGGTTAATTTTTCTGCTGCGCTGTTCTCAAAGTTCTTTACAGGAAGTCTGTATTTTTTAACTGATTTTGTCATTCAAATTCCAGGCTTAGTTGATCTCAAGTTTGTTTTATTCCAATAGTTATTTTTAATAAAGAGGTCATCATTAACTTGTGTCATATTTGTGTTGGTGTGAGCCATCTGGCCTTTATGTATAATGATAAGTAAGAATGTCTATGGACAGTGCAAAAATTAACTCAAGATTGAACAGGTTTGGTTATAGAGTTCCATTATCATTTAGGAGTGGTGCCTTTGTAGCTGTGAGTGAAAATGGCAACTGTGTATTTGCATAACCAAACTGAGGTCAAAGACTTTGTTGAATTATTTCCCCACAGACGTTAATCAATGACTAACCTCTCACTCAATTTCCACATTCCAAAGATTCTGCTCAGGAAACATGTGATTGCTTGGACCATGTTTAACTTTATTCAGAAACAAAGTATAGCTCAAATGATGCAGTTTATACAGACTGAAACACCTCATATTATTGAATATACAATACAAAAAATGCCCATTTGATGTGTTACAGCAATGCTTTGGAGAACATTTTGTTGTTGTAAATTGTTCGCACTGTTTCCTGCTTTCATCAGCCTGATGCTATTAGGGGGGTAAGTAAGTGTGAATTAAGAATTAGCAGAGAGGAAAAGAGATTGTACTGGACGTTTTTTGGTTTGTAGCGATGTGCTTCCTTGTCCTGTGTGAAAGGGTTGAACACAGTCATGTGTTTCAAATACTTCAAAAATGTTGCTTTTTACAACAAAACCGGAGTCTGGAGAAAAAAAAAAACAAGAACAAAAAAAGGACATACAATAATCTAAGAAGCAGTCATTACACAACATACATGCTCACATGCAGTCCCTCACTCTCACCTAATCATACAAACATTTGTCTCACATAGAACACAGAGAAGCAATCTTTTACCAATTATACTAACAGCACAAGCTCATGAAGCTCAAGTCAGCACAGAGAGGGGGAAAAAATGTTTGAAATAATCTTTGAACATTCAGAATTAAAGCAGTTACAAAGCAAACAATTCAGAGAAAACTCAAGATAGTGTGAGCTGATGTTTGTTTTCTAGTTCCAACAAAACTGGAGGCTCCTCCTTCTTCCCTTAAAGTAGTAAATTCTACATTTCAGCTATCCTGTGGTTTTGTGTGGGAGGCAGTTCCATTAAACTTAAAAATATCCCAACGCCAGAATCATGGTTGGCACAACAGCCAGACTCATTCCAGCCATTTTGTTCAGAACTGGAGTCTGCTCTCTTTTCTGCAACATTAATTTACATGGCCATCATCAGGTAGAGCCAAAATGCTTGACTTTCGGTAGTTAGTGAACGTTCCTGTGGGTATTCCAGTTTGATTTGTAAGTTAATGATGCAAACAACACTTAAAAGGTGACTAAATGTAAATGAAATGTTCTTAACAGAAAAACTTTCATACCTGATGAAGTGTCAAGTTAAAAAAAAACAGATAAGAAAAGGAAGAGGGGCAATGCTCTCATAACTAAGTACATTTTTAGCTGGGAAGTCACTAGTAATGCTTTTTCCTTTTTGCAGACAAATAAAGAGTATGTTATTAAAGAGGTTCAGTAATACATAAAACTGTGAAGTTACCACGCAGTTCCTCTCTTGATGACAGCTGAATGATAATTTCCATCTATTTCCATCTTTCCATCTATTCATCCTGGATGTTTACATATACATCAGTCAATGTCACTGTAAAATGGAGGGCAAATTATATATATATATACACACACACACTCACATACATATACATATACATACATATATATTGTGTGTGTGTGAATGGCAATTTCTTAAATTATTCAGCTCTTAAAGACACACTCATCACACAGTCAACTATTTTTGATGCCACTTCTCCATGGTTATAGGAGTGTGACACTGACATTGGATAAATGTGTATGTGCACGTTTTTGTGTTAATGCCCAAATGAATATATAATGACTCCGATGACTCATTGTTTCTCTTAATCTTGGGAGGCAGATGTTTTTGAACACACTGACTGTGCAGTGTTTGTCATCTCCAATCATAACATATCTATTTTAACTACTGTATCATCAGAGTTTTAAAGCATTCTTTCCAGAACTGAGAGAAGTACTTTTAATTGTTTTATAAGAAAATAATCTCTTTCTGTAAGAGACATGTCCAAGCCAGCACAATGCCTGCTTTTCTCATGGATAATGTGAGGCCATTTTGGCTTAGTAATGACTTGGTGCTTGAATTGTGAGTCAAAAGTCACAGTATTAAACTGATTGAATAACAAAGAAAAGCGTAAAGACACACAGAAATAAGGCTAAATGTAATAAATATAGAGTGTGCAAACTGATGGAATAAAAGAGCATTTGTTTTTATAAATCTCCAACCAGCATCCTGCTCCACAGCAGCACTGAACCTTCAGTTCACCTAGTAGTTCTTGCTGTAAACCACACAACAATCTTCACTTCTCGACATGCAGATAAAAGTGCACTTTCGTGTCTGCCTGTGGGTTGAGCACTGGATGACTGGAAGGTGTATATGAGAGGGTTTTAGGAGGTATCCTTTAGGAGGCCCAGTTTTCTCAGAGCTTCTCTCCGTGCTTCATCGGTTGCTCCACGACCTGAGAACTGTACTGTAATTCCCTGAGAGCGGAATGAGGGTTTAGGCCCTAATTTTCTCCGTACCTCAGGGGAAGGTGGCGATGGCCTTTCCCTGTGAGGACTTGGGCCACTACCACGACGAAGAGGCCTTGGTGCTGGGTTAGGGGGCAGAGACGCCGGCCTGGTTCTTACGATGGTTTTGGGGGTGGGTGCATCTAAAGTGTTGGTAGCGGTTGTGGAGGCTGTGGCCGGTGTGAAAACTTTGGATTTGCCACCATAGCTGTTGAGCTCACTGGTGGAAGTTTCAGTAAGGTTGGATGTTACGGGAATTGACATACTCTCTGTTCTGTTTCTGCCATCAGGGGCGTCTGGGGAATCATTTTTAGCCACAGCGGGGATCACTACCCTGGATTTGCCACCGTAGCTGTTGGGCTGGCACTCTGTGACTTCAGACCTGGGTTGTGTAGCAATACCGGTGTGAGTTGCGAGAGAATCGTTTTTTGAAGTCCCAGCTGGAGTAACAACAATAGTTTTTCCACCATAACTGTTGAAATCACTGAAGGAGACTTCAGTGCCTGTTGGTGCTGGTGCTACAGTATGATTGTCATGATTACCAGGAGTAGGCTTTCCTTGTGAAGTTACTGAAGGCGTGACCACAATAGTTTTGCCACCATAACTGCTGAAGTTGCTGGTACCCATCTCTGTCTTACTTCCTGTGGAGGGCTCTGAAACAATGGGTTTTTCATCAGAACTACTTGTTGAACTATTGGTATCTGTTTGAATTTGGATCTGGGTTTGGGTATTTATGCTGGTGTGGATTTGGCTGTTGCTGGTTTTATCACTCTCTCTCCTGGGTCCAGGCGTGAGAGACTGTGCTCTGTCTCGTGTCAGGCCCAGTTTGGAGAGCGCCTCCATCCTGGACTTGTCAGGGGTAGGGTCTCGAAACGAGACACTGCGTGTCGGAAGTTTCCGGACACAAGCAGGTTCTCCTCCTTCCAGTGGATGGGATGAGCCCGTGAGGTTTGCTAGCATCTGTGCCCGGCGCTCCTGAGCACTCACTGCTGCCATGGCAAGAGACTGTGGGGTGTGTTCCCTGTTGTTCATCATCATGGTGATGTTACTTGGGAGACGTGTAGGCTTAGCTGAGGTTGGTGGACCTTGTTTGATGTGTTGCTCAGTGGGTGAGGTGGGACTACGAGGAGACTCAAGGCTTCGTCTGCGCTGTATAAGTACAGAGGGCAAGACGGCAGATGTTCCTGAACTGCTTACATTATGCTCGGCAATCTTGTTGGCAATGACCACTGGGGTAGGTATGGAGCCCGGTGGAGGCTGATACCCTGTGTCCTCTGCTTGGTCAGGGGGAGCAGCTGGCTGTGGTATGTTGTACTCTTGAGGAAAGTTTTCCATAGGATCCCGTTTAGCCTTTAACTCAAAGTGAGCCTCTGGAGCCACAGTCATACTCTGGAAATCTGGCAGCCAACAGAAATAAATTAGGATGAAGCATGGAAACCTCCATGACAATTGTTAGAAGCTAGTTTACTGCAATGTATAAAATACAGCATTTTAGGATGCTTTGACATCTTCTGGATAGTTTGGATCAGAGTACAATTAATTCCAACATATGGCTAGTTTGAACTTATGTGAAAGGTTATTCGGGTTCGGTACTGGTTAGTTAAGTGGTTACTGTTTGTTATTGTTCATTACCTGGTACAAGGGGCTCTGTCAGTGGCTCCCTGGGTGCAGTGAAATCAGGTGTAGAGTTGACCAAATCAATGATGTCATTCTCTTTAGGACTGGGGGACCTGGTTCCACTTGGGTCTGGATATTTTGGACTCGGTGGGAACTCCCCCTCAGGTATACTATCTCCCGAAGGTAATTTCTCCTTCTCATCCTCGAATCCCTCCTCCAGGGACTCAATGGTCTCCTCAAAGAACAGAATGCACTCTTTTTCCTCTAGGCTGAGAAACTGCAACTCATTATCCTCCTGGGGAGAGAATGTTTGATTATTCAGGCTATACAATGCAGGGATATCAAAATATTTTTTTCCATCTAAGACCACAAGATAGTATTTTGTTGTTATGGTTGACCAGGAGAAAATACCAAAATAAGAGTCATGGTAAACTACCTGAAAATTAGAATATGAATGTAACAACACACTAAAGTCAGAGGGACCAGACAGCAGATAGCCTATAATTGGTTTAGATATGTGATTGACAAGTGAGTCCTAGTTATACCAATACCTATACCTAACTCAGCTGTGTGAAGAAAAAAAAAGTTTTGTTTCTGTATTGACAAGTACAGTATCAACAATGTTTCCTTCAAAAAATACAGTTTTAAGAAGTGATTCACTCTGGGTTTCAGTTCTATGTTGACTCACAGCCTGACACAGCCCGATTAAATAAAGAGGCCTTATACAGCTTTGCCCTTCCACTGAATACACACACACACACACACACAGTGTCTACTCATCTAGCAGGCCCAAGCTAGTAGGCACAGGTGTGTGTGTGCAAGTGTGTGTGCGTGTGTGAACAGTGGGTTGCTTGTTTCCTCACCCAGGTGCCCCACCCTGCACTCTGGCACTGTCCAGTTCTGACGTAAAGAGGGGTGAGGGCTAAAATACAGTCCCAGAACAACTCACTCCACCTGGGTTCAGGTTACAGCTCTGCCTTGCTGTTCTCTAAGGTTTTGCAGAATAATATCCATCACGAACAAAAATGTATCCTCTTTATCTGACAGTGAAGTCTAACCAGAGTGCATCCACACTCACAACAGATATTTAGAGTTCATGTATTGTTTGAGCTACTTAAGCAAATATGTAGTATGTAGGACTGACAGGACTGTCTTACTTTAAAAGTGAGTGAATATTGGTCTGTGTATGTGTGTCTGAGAAAGAGTGAGAGTGAGACTGAAAGTGAGAAACAGAGAGAGGCAGAACCAGCTTTTCCTCCTGTCCATCTGCACTGAATACAGAAAGTAGCTAACTACATCTTTTTGTAATCTCATGTTACACAGACTTTGTGCTGAACACAATAGTTTTGAGTTTATCTCTTTAAATGACTGTGTAAGGGGAACAATTCCTGCTGTGAGGTTATCAAAGAGCAACCTTAGCTCTCTGTGTACACCACATGGATAAGACCAGGAGATCAAGGGGGGGGGGGGGAACAAGGGCCTGTCTTTGATCTATTTTCTCAGTATGTTGGCCACACACAACAAATTTGAGATCCTGTTTCGCCCACCCTTTGTGATAATTGTTTTATCCTCTGCGCTGCAGGGCAGAAAAGTAAGACTACCCCGACACAGGTCAAATATTCACAGCCTAGCAGCTTGCCTTGATTAAGGTAAGCCACTGGTTAAAACAAGCAAGCACGTACACACTCATGTACAGACACACAATTATATACCCGGTATCCTCCCTAAGGCTTGTCCCCTTCCTAAATACAAAGGCCTCTTGTGAGAGCCCAGAGGCTGTGTGCATGAGTATGTGCATGTGTGTGTGTGTGTGTGTATGTATGTGTATGTGTATGAGAGAGAGAGAGAGAGAGAGAGAGAGAGGGAGGGAGAGTAAGAGTTGACAAACACTCCTGGACCAATGCTCATAGTTTTCATGGCAAGTGCAGAAAAATGTGCCTCCCAGACTTGCATAACATTCCCCCATAACCACAGACAGATCCCAGTCACTAATAAGTAGAAACACAAATAAAAGGTTAATAATGTATGTCTTTGTTCTTAATGACAGGTTCATGTTAAGCATCAGTCCAAATGTCTAAGTGATATTAGCAGAATCCTGCTCACCCAATGGACTGGCTTTTTCACACAAAAGTGTCAGAGAATCTCTAAATTATAGACTGATTATTGTAGAATTACTATTGATTATAGAGGACTTAGCGTGCTCTGACACACACACACACACACACACACACACACTCACACACACACACACACTCACACACACTCACACATCTACAAATCCACACCCTACTGAAACCAGACTGAGCACAATGGGGCCTCCTGTCCTGCTTGAAGCAGAAAGAACTGCAGTTTGACTGGTTCTGCTCTCCTTCTCTCAAGTGCTGTGTGTGCATGTGTGTGCATTTGAAATATTTTTGACCTTGGTTCACATGTGTATTTGTACATATGCACAAAGCATCATTCTGTACACTTACTGATATATCTGCCTGAATATATCACATGTAGCAGGCTTTAAAAGGAAAAAAACCCCAAAATTATCAAACACGTAATTCCTGACATACTCACCGAGTGTCTAGCATCATGAGCTCCATTGACCCCATAGTGGAGGTGTGGGTTGTTTTGCACATGAATATCCATGGTTACAGGATCGAGAGCACTGTGCCCAGTGGGCATCTCTTAGAGGTGAGGGTGAGGGGTGAAGGGAAAGTGGCTTAACATCCTCTTCCAGCCAACATAGCCACCTTACTCCACTGTATCCAGCATAAATGTCTGAAAAGATGTCAAACACCAGCTCTTCAGGGTATGTACAATCACTGTTTTTTGTTTGTTTGTTTGTTTTTTAGATGTTTTGTGTCACTGAAATGCTTAACACTCAGAATGAGGACTAGCTCAGCATCCCCCGTTTTACCCAAGAGTGAGTGATAAATTGCTTAATTCGCTATTAAGGGGTGATATACCTCATACGCTCATAAGACTTGTAGTAGAGTACAGCAGTGAAGCTGACAAATACTGAGCGTGAGATTATCTTTATTTCTTTCAAATGAGTGTGAGTAAATTGACAGCATTGAGTTGCCTCGCTTACTAACGGCACATCACCTCAATCGAAAACCACCTAGCAAAACGGCACCAAACACTTCACACTTAGTCACACACTACACTTATGAAAGAGTAGTGTGTGACTAAGGCGTTTGGTTCTGACATTCCAAAGCTTAATCGCTAATGATAAAATGATTATAGTTATGATCAGTGCAGCATACACAATAGTAGCATATATACGTTTGCTTATTTCGGAAAGACGTCAATAAGGGTTTGGTAACATTATTATAAAGTTTCACACCAGTGGTTAGACAAGTTTTTCCAGATGTTATCAAACTAGGTACTCCACAATCCTTTCCCATCAAGTCATTTAAGTAAACTTCTTAAGAGCGCACGTTTAAAGTGACGTGTTGAGGTGACATCCGATGTGACTTAAGTAAACGATCACTGATCACACACGTAACACCAAAAATAAAACAAAGCGAAATAAAATAAAATAAAAATTCAAGATCATTGTTATAGCTATCATCATCATCACCATCACCATCAGCAGCAGCAGCAGCAGCATCAAACAAAGAATTTATACCAGAAGTATCTAAATAAATACAAAATATTGCAGAACTCACATTCGATTAATCTACGAATAATGTGGAGTATTCAGTCGTGCGGTTAATATATAGTAGAACAAGTGTTCGAAAACCAATTATATAAATACATTTACCAGTGTACGACGCGGATTCTCATAACGTAAAGGATCTGAAATTATTAAAACGACAACGGCAGAAAAGAATTCTTACCCGCTGAAAAGAGGTGAAGCGAAATGTCACACAAAGTAATGGGTTATATAAACACAAAAAAGGAAAAATCCTAGGATCTGACTGTAGAAAGTACTTGAGAAAACAGCGAAACAGAAATCGTCTTGTATCCAACTTAAAACTGACTCTGAACAACCTCTGTGGGTTGATGGAGGGGAACTCACCGTGCGTAAAGTGGCAAATCCCGTTTTCCAAGCGCGCGTCACCGCCGGTGCTCCTCCCTTTTCCAATCAGGTATCGGGCAAGGTGACTTACCTTTACTATATATTTGTGAAAAAACTGTTTTATATGTAGTACAATTAAACTCAAGCGGATAATATGGAACCATACACTCTAAAAGTCACGGCCATTGCCGTCTCGGGCGAACTTCGTGTTCACGCAAGCTTCATCCTTCAGGTGAACACATCTTGTCCCACCTTCAACTGCAGCCACAATCACAATGAAACTATCATTGTCATATTACACCTGCTTTTATAAAAGGTAGTGACGTTGGTCATTTTTCCGCTTGGAGTACGATACTGGCGTAAAGTAAACGAACCAGCTCAGCGCGTAATAGAAGTTTTGTAACCAACCTGTAGTTTTGGATTTTTTCTTATTTTCAGATATGTGCTTTCATGACCTCATTGAAATCTGTATTTTCCGGTCAGATGACATCTGTGGTATTCCAGAGGAGCCTGTTTGATGGCTGGGACCATAGTTGGGAGGGCTGCATTGTACTCTTAGTAATTCTCCAAGTATGCAGTGCAAAAACACAGGTCACATCCAGGTTAATTTTTTACCTTCCACCCCCCCCCCAAAAAAGAGGTGATAATAGTAAAAATGTACCAAGAACATACATGTTTTTATTGGTAATACCTCCCTCTGCATCCCTACCAATCCCTGCTCAGACAAGCACTCAAACTTCAAACTAACAGATACATTCATTTGGAAACTGGGCTGTTAAGCAGTCATACAAGTAGCTGTGTGCTTTTAGAATAGGGGGAAGACACAAAGCAAATAACTAGTAAATTTGTAAAAGGCACAAAAATCCCAAATACTAAAGAATGGCTTCATTACCAATTATTATTGCCACAATAGTTCTTTCCATTACTTCATTACTATGACTAACAATTGACAGTTCAAAAAGTAATGTCACACCAAACCTGCTGAAAAAAGAAAATGTTGGAGGGTAAAACGGGAATGTGCTATAGTGTAATAATGTTTATGTAGCAAACTGAGGGACTGACATACACACACTTCTCTTTCTTTAAACATTTACAGAAAGTCTCAGCCCCATGACCTTCCTCTGACCTCTAAATTATCAATAGCCTATAAATCCATTCCATTAGCTTCTCTCAATTCACTACAATATTTTTCCGTATTATTTTGATTCCATAAATCAAGGATCTGGTTATCAGTTGATCCACTGAACCAGGTGTGTTGGTGCTGGACTGAACTAACATTCAGGGCATAGGGACACAGAAAGAATACAGACAGAAAAAAACCCCACAAACTTGACTACACTGCATTGGAAATGACATTCTTTAACTGAATTTATCAAGCTTAGTGCCTCCACAAATCCTGCACTGATACTTACTAAAGAGTACGGAATTATGTATGAATACAGTTGTATCTCATTGTGATCAGAAATTATCGAGCTTTGAGAGTTTTTTTTCTCCCTCAGCGACCAAGTTCCACCTGGTGGACATCAAATAGAACGACACTGGGATCCAGTCTGAATTGCTCTAAATCAGGGATCTTAAGACCTGGACTTCTGATGTTCTTTGACCTCAGCTCATAGTCAGAGGCTGAATTTTACCCAGGAAACAGATGTGTATATTCCTAAGCAGATCAGAGACATAAAGCAGTTAACAGAAACAAAACCCAGAGTCTAGACTTGAAGTCCTGAGAGCAGCACCTTAGTTCAAAAGCATGTTCTTGTATCTTTGCCTCATTTTGTTTGTTTATATCCTCATCTATACAATGTTTCTCAATACTGCATGTCCTGTGGTGTAGGAAAAACACTACTATTAAGAAAGCCCTGTGATGAGCGATTTATTCCAAAAACATTTGAAGGTACATAAAAATCTCTAGGTAACTTTTTTGTCGATTGTTGATTATATCAACTGAACGTCTCCCACAGCCCAGTGACAGTGCCCTTGAATATCAGGCAAATCCACACACAGCTCTCCAAAGACCTCACAGTTTTACTGATTTAGAGAAAATCACAGGTTATGTGTGTGTTTGTGTGACTGAGTGAGTGAAGAGTTTACGGTACTTCCAAAGTTTAGTATTACAGTATGTTTCACCATCCTTAGATGATACAGCTCTCAGGTGACTGTTTATTGAAGTGATCATTAAAGAGGCACAGTGTTCATTTAGGCAAGTACCATCAGCTGTTCATAGGAATTACTCATGGGCTTTCTCTGAGCTGTTTGTCCACACAGGCCTCCGTTTTTCCAGGAATGCACGGATTCCCTCTTGCCCGTCTCGAAGAGCAAGGTTATCCACCATGACCTTGGAGGCGGTGGCGTAAGCGGCATCCCGACCCTGCGCCATCTGTCTGTGGAATGTGGCTTTGCCCAGGGCTACCACGGGCCGGCTAGACTCGCACACACGCTGAGCGATGGCCAGAGTTTCCTCTTCCAACCTATCCTCACTCACCACTTTACTAACCAGTCCGTGAAGCAGTGCATCCTGGGCCGAGATTGGCTGGCCCGTGAACAACATCTCCATGGCAACCTGAGATGGAAAGAAGAAACAGAGGAGAAGAACTGAAAAAGAGGGGAAAAAACGGTGACATTCTTGTTTGCAGTTTCATTTGAAGGCTTTTACTCTGCTTTAGTGAATTTTTTTTCTTCTGTGAAATGTAACGTTGAGCCTTTCAATATGAAACCACACTACTTCACATTCATGCTTTATCTCTGACACCTATATCTGTCCTCAAGTTTCCACACTCCTCTAGCTCTGCGTCCTCTGCCTGGGATGACTCACCTTCTTTGGCACAGCTCTACCAATGGCCACCCCTGGCGTGGAACAGAACAGACCAATGTTCACTCCTGGGGTCGCAAAGGTAGATTTCTCTGATGCAACAGCAATGTCACAACTGGCAACCAGCTGGCACCCTGCTGCTGTCGCAACACCATTCACCATGGCGATTACAGGCACTGGGACATCCTGGATCAAGGTCATTACCTTGAGGGAAAAAAAACAGATCATGATGTTGGCAGAATGTTAGTGTCATGGGTATATAGAGCAATCTGAGGAAGCCCTGGTATGGGGAACTCAGAGCTACAGTGAAAGGTAAGTTCTGACAAGTGATTTCTGCATCACCTCTGAGCAAGTCTGAAAGACCCTGGTGTGGTATTCTCTACCCTGGTCTGAGGTCAGCTCCTTAAGGTCATGACCTGAAGAGAACACTGGGCCCCTTGCTGAACCAGAGAGAGAGAGAAAGAGAGAGAGAGAGAGAGGTGGACAAAAAATATTCAGGCCCAGCTGTACAGGCTTGAATAGATAAGGAGAAGGAAATGGGTAGGGTTTGATGAAAATCAGCATCACGTTTTGCTCAGGGGATCTGGATTCATTAAAAGGTAAAGTTTAAGTGAAGGATGACAATGAGAATTCCCTACTCAGGCTTTTCCATCTGGCAAAGCTACAGGTTAAAGTTACAGCAGACTCTATAGCTCTTTTCCATTTTGAACAAAAAGCATTAACCAAAGTGTTGGCCTTGAGGCTGGGAAAACATATTTCAAATGATACATCCTAACCAAACTGGGTTTAACCCTGGTAGGTTTTCATTTTGTTATGGGTGCCTTCTTATTAACATCCTTTACGCAGGCCAAAAGGGCAGGGTACCACAGCAGCCATCGTCTCTCTGCATGCCCAGAAAGCATCTGATCAGATAGAATGGCCATACAGGTTTGAGATGCTTAAACATTTTGGTTTTATTTTGCCTAATTTATATTTATACTGAATGCTCTGTTTACACCCTGCATCCTGTCTGCTGACTAATGCTGATAGGCTCACAGGGCGGTCTTTTCTCTCCCCTTCTCTTTGACATTGCTCTAGAGCTATTAGCAACAGCAGTCAGGAGCCATCCACCTATTTATATGATCATATTGGGAAATGCTTGAAAGTCTTGTGAACCTATATGCTGATGATCTGTATGTATGTTTCTCTGACCTTTCTGTTTCTGACTTACTCAACTAACTTACTCAACTACTCTGAGTCATTTAGCAAACTTCCGTGGTACAGCATCAAGTGGAGCAAAAATATATTCATGCTCCATTATGTCTCTCTCGAGGGAAAACTCCACAATTTGCAACTAAACCTTGGTCTGTAACTTGGTAGTTATCAAGGAAAATTATAGATATAGACCAGACAGAAAACCTTGTGCTTAAATGATTAATATACAGTGAAAAATGCTGATATTTAGATAATGACCATGACTCCAGTACCCGATATGATGATCACTCGTAGGTCATCTCTGTCCAGGTCAGTCAGTATGTTCTCTCGCAGCGAGGTCAGCATGGGCAAAGAGAGTGCATTTCTCTTCTTTGGGTTATTCAGAATGATCCTCCTAAAATTACAGGTCGTTCACAGTTTGAAAACATGTTAAATTATTCTCTGTAATATTTGCAACTGGCTGATGTAACATCTCCCTAACATGTGCCCCCAGAAGGACTCGAACAAAATAAAGTAAGTGTTTATAACACTGCTGAAACAATATTTATGTATGTTTATCTCTGTACGTTGCTTTCAGAGACTACGTCAGTATAGCCTTCCAAGTAACGGATGAGGCGGTCAGAGAGGGTAAGATGAGCCCCTGATATACAACGAATAAAAAAAAAAAGCTTAATAAGCAAATTATTATTAGCAAGGCCAGACTTTTTACAAATTTTTCGTTATTGACAACTTTATCTCGATTTTCTTCTAAGCTCCTGCACGAACCTTATTCCGTTTTCTTGCTCCCGTATGGTCAATGACTGAGTTTCCTTGCTGAAGTTACGAGTCCACTGCGGACCCCCCGCGTTCAGTCTGTAGCAACAGAAACGGGCGACCCTGTAACCCAAACTTTGTGCCATATTTTCATCGCTCTCTGTCCTCTCACTGAACACCAGCGAAGAAGGGAAACGTCATGTGGAATAAACCTAGTTCTCCTAGCGCCACCTATCCCTGTGTAAAATGCAGTGTAGTGAATTTGCCTTTTTCCACTAGAGGGCGACGTCTTTCATTGTTAGCCCACCAAAGGGGTGAGATTTGAACACCTATTTCTAAATGAGGTTTATTGGCAAATGATATCAGAATTCTTTCTACCAACACATTTTAGCAAATATGAAAATATGATATTGTAATAATATTTCGTCGCATCTGATACATTCACTGGATTTATTTATGTATTATTTACGCAAACTCGGCTTGGAAGTACTTTTCCATAAAGTATATATAAGCTCCGCCAAAGAGGCTTTTTTAATATTGTTTCAAACTAAACTTACAGTATACACACGTATATATGTCTATCTTATGGGAGATCAAAGATCAGAGTCAGTTACTGTAGTCTTCACCTGCATATCATATGGATATCAAATGATGAGCATTCAAATTAGCATGGGGCTGACGAAGTGATGTGACTGCAGGCATCACCAGGCATAAGACTTCATCAAGTTCACAGTTTGAACAGAAGAATATCAGGCATGATACTACTTGAGCCATATACATAAATATATAGAATTTGGTATGACATTATTGAAGGAGCTGAACTATAATGATTAATAAGTGTGGAAATACTGCTGGGGAAAGCTGGTAGTGAAGTGGACAGGACACATCAGTATAGAGTCAGAAGAGTGAGTCTTGTGTCATTTCATTGATCATGACAGTAGTGTTTTGTGCCTGACTGGAATGTATCACACTGTAATTGTACATACACTGTGTGTAATCACAGCTGAGTCTGGCCAGGATTGACATAACTGACTCTTCATGGGAAGGCATCTCAAATCATAGGGTCTGTAATTTACATAGATATATGTCTGACCACATAGTCTTCTGCTGTACAGTTCTGTGACTACACCGTGTTAGGACAGCACTGACTTTGGAGGAAGGTCATAAATCAACTGTGATTAATACAAACCCAGATGACATTAGTTGACAAACCTACAGGTTTCAACCCATTTTACTATTTATTTCATACAAAAGTTTTATTCTTGTGAAGAGTGTAAATAATTTGGAGGTTGCAGTGCGTGCTGTCCACAAACATAAAAAGAAACTCATAAACTCTCATCAGCCCAGTTTGTTTTATTGGAGAAGGTGGCATTGATCACTTAGTCACTGAAAAAAAGGAGTATGAGCTCAGAACAGCTCAAACACCCTCCACTATATTGTTGGGAAATATGAAATACAGTATCAAAGTGAAGCACATGTCATCACAGGTCTGTAGAAAGAGGAAAATAAGGAATAAGAGCTAAAAACAACATGTTTGCATTTAAAGAAAAGAGGATGGAATAACTGAATGTGTTAAGTGTGCGTGAAGCTATGAATAAAATGGAATGTCCATTAATGGTGTATCTTTGTGTGTAACTGAAATTACTGATGGAATAACAGCATATGCAAAGTCACAGATGCATATCTATATGTCTGGAATGATTTAATGTTTAATTTGATGTGGAAACAGGGAGTGTGTGGTATTATGGAAAAAAAATATGGGATATGTTTGAGTTATGATGCTTCAGTTGTCAGGGTGTGGTGAGCACATCTGGTTTTTTTTTTTTACTTCATGCCTCAGTAAAATAGGAAAAAAATAAAGAAAAATCCACAACAAATAAAGTCAAATGAAGTCAAAATGATAACACAATGGTATAAGTAACATGGTCCCATATGTGTGCACAAATATATCCATGTTAGACGGGCCTAATCCACAGCTTCACAGAGTTCATTTCATATTCTAATTTAACAAAGGACAGCACCGCACTGTCATTCATAATAAGGTGCACTTTCTCACAACATCTGCCTGATTCATAATTCATAGGTAAATGTGTTTCATGAATGAGACTTTTACTTTCAAAATGGCAAAGGTTAATTCTCTTTTAAAATGTTAAATAGTTACTGGAAGTCGTCAACTCAAATAAGCCTTAGTTTCCATTTTATGGTACAAGTCTGGATGGAAAAGAAAGGTCTGCATTTTAAGTGTAATGCCAAATTGAAAAGAAAAGAAAAGAAAAAAACAGAACAACCCAAAATTAGCTGCTACCAGACTGAGAAATCAAACCCCTTTAGAACTGACATGGAATGACTTGCTGCCAGGCTGGACACAAAGTAAGATAAAAAATAATATATCTCTCTATATATCTGTATATGTACTTAAGACTCAAAATTTCCCTCGTTTTAAGATTTAAATCTATGCAGGCGCCTTAAAGTTGAACCAGTGATCATTTTCATGGTTCCAATATTTCATAACTGAGTATATTTTTATTACTTCTCTTTGAAAAAATAATATGATGTTCACAAGCATATAATATATACTGACCTCTAGGGTGTGGGTTGTTTCTATACATGTGTGTATATATATATATATATACACACACACACACACGGTATATGTTGTTTATACATATACAAATATGAAACAAACCCCATTAAAAAATAAAGATGAAAAAATTGTAAACCATTGAGATTTTCATGCCAGGACAAATTCTCTGTGCCATCAATATGAAAGTTTAAATAACTCCATTAATTAACCAAAATCATTTTCTGTACATTTTAAATTCTAAAAGATCGATTGTTAACATCCGGTTAATAATTATTTGAACAATAAAAATAAAAAAAGACAAAACTCTTCAGTCAGTCTTTGACGTTATCACTATAAATGTCTGAAGCTGGTAGGTCCTGCCATGTCGATACAGTAAAACTTTAAGTATAGACACACATGAAACACAAACAAACAAAGAAGGACAAAACAAAAATAAACCAAAACAACAAAACAAAACAAAACAAAACAAAACAAAACAAAACAAAACAAAACAAAACAAAACAAAACAAAACAAAACAAAACAACAACTCTGCCTTTCTTTAGCCTCTGTTTAGTCAAAGTTTTTTTGTTTCAGTCTCATCTTTCTCTGTGTGTTTCTCAGAGCAGCATAGACTCCTGCATGGCAAAGGCCTCTGAGGCGTGTCTGTAGTGTGGTGCTCCAAAAAGTGGAGGGAGAGGTTGTCTGCTGCCAGGCTGTTCTGGGTAGGTGCCTCGAATGTGTAGAACAGCGTCAAGGTGTCCAGAAGATGGGAAAGTGAACTGCTGCACCGGTGACATCTGAGCCTTCTGGAAGCTTGGTGAGCGGGGAAAACCACCTGGAGAACGTGGGGGCCCACCCTCCATCTCCCGCATCCACCCCTGCCCCTCCAGCTCCCCTCGTCTGTGGCCCTGATACTGATACTCGGTGGGGGGGTAGACGGACCCTGTGAGGCGAGTGGGTTGTCTGTGATGGTGCTCACTGGTTCTGGTACTGTTCAGTTCTGCTGGAGCGATATTGAGTGGAGGACCGGGGACGTGTTGGCGTCGGTAGGTGCCGTAGGTGTTGTTCATGAAGGTTTTTTCGGGCGAGCGGTTTGAGGGAGTACGTGTTGTGGTTGCGTACTCCCGCTCCGAATACAGTCTCTCATCTGGCCGTGGTTCCAAACCATAGGACGTTGTCCCCCTGACCATGCCAGGGGGGTAGTGAACTGGGGCGTGATGGTCTGGGGCCAGTGGCGGCATGCTGTGTTTGGGCTGTCTGAAGGGTGGAACTCCGAGGCCACCACTGGGGGGCCGCGTAGGGCTAGCTTGCCATGTAGGAGGTATTGCATAGGGGCGAGAGAAGGGGTGAGACGGTGGCCGCTCTGGTTCCACAACCTCCATGAAGTCGCCATCTGGGCCAGGGACATTATCATACTGTGATGCGTTAGAGGCGCGGTTCGATCCCGGGACGAAACCTCGAGAACGAGGCCGGCGGAGTTGCTCACCCTCTTCTGGAGTTGCGAGACCAGAGGAAGGCAAAGAAACCCCGCTCAGCTGGCTCTCCCTCATAGCTGCAGCTTTAGCCTCTTCCAGCTTTATTTCTGAGGGTTTGAACCAGAGCGGAGCGATATCCCGCCTCGAGCTAGAGCCTGCATTGGAGTTATGGTTGGCCACCGCATGGTTCTGTACATGCAGCTTCTCACCATCTGTAGTGCTGGAGTTGGGTACAGGGGCAGGGGATGTCACCCGCTCTGTATGGGGTGCTTTTTGGGTCTCTGGTCCCTTGCCCTCCCGTCTCTGGTTCTTACCAGGTCGGAGCAGCTTCTCCAGGGAGTCACGGCGGGCGCGACTGGGCGGCCTGCTCTCCTTGTGCTGGTCAGGTGAGCTGGTTGCTGTCCCATCTGCTTTATCCACTGTGCCAGCTTCCACTGACTTAACCACACTTTGTGCCACCGGACTTGACTCCTGAGGGGGCTGCTCATCTCCCATCTGCCCTCCAGACATCTGCCCATTGGCCACATGATTGGCAGCTCCTGCTGTTGGCTCAGGGGGAAGCTGACCCAAAGGTTTCTTTGGAAACTCATCTTCCTTACCTGCACAGGTAGAGACAACAGAATCCAATCAGGGCAGAGAAACAAAACTGGGTGATTTCTACAGATATAGAACAAGTTCTGTGGAATGTCAACAAAAATTTAACTTCACAGTCATGCAACACGTCCTATAGAGGGGGAAAAAAAACAAAAACAAATCAAGACAAGAGTTGCATTTCAAACACATATGGAACCATTGCAGGCTCCAAATCAAAGACAGAACTGGCTGAAGGTGGGAACGTGATGTGCTAAAACAAGTATTTCAAATCTGATAATACATGAAAAATTCATGATCACAAGACTGATGAGCCACAATGTCTGACAGGTCATCTAAACAGAACTGACAGAGTGCTTTTGTGTCTGTATATATTTTTGACGTGTGTTTATTTAAGAGACAGAGCGGGGGGGGGGGGGGTCAGATTAGAGGAAAGAAAAGAAGATCAACGCGAGGCACAAATACCGATGGCCATGGTGTGTGCATGGGAGCAGAAACGTTACACACACACACAGTGAACAGAGATCACTGACACACAAGGAGTGCTGATGGACACAGGAAGTGATTAGTGTGCACTGGCCCAAGTCACAGGGGGTTGGACGGAATTCCGATAATGTTTAATCCTCACACACTTACACTCATTAATCTAAAAATGTATCATTTCAGTTTAAGCAAAAGCATAAAGGTATCTTTTTGGACCTGTGCAAAAAATGTGTAGCAGTCTATTTCTCTCTCCTATTGCATTGTGAGATCTACTGCCTTAGTGAAAGCCTACACTAATGCATATTTGTTGAATTTTTTTTTTCTAATGAAGCTAAAGTTCAGTTCATACAAACAAAGCTATATGGACAACATTTAACAATATTCCTTGTAATGTCATCTTAAATCAAATATAAAATCATAGTACTCATAGTTGACTAGAGGAAGATGACTTGTACATGCACAACATCATATATTTTTGAAGAGACAGGGAGTATGTCTTTTTCATAGACTAAGTGCTGCTGAATTTGATCATAGTGCTCATGCTGAGACTTCATATGGTTGATTCTAGCCATTTCAGATGGTCTTGCTTACATGTTCTGCATGTTTTTGTCTATTTATTGCAGTTAATAACTAGCAACAGATATTTGGCTCTAAGCAAATGTAGACATGGGAATTTCTTTCATGTGCAAATGACAAACATAACCAGTCTCATTTACACATTTTCAAAAACACTAAGAAAGAGGCTTTAAACTGAAAAGCATTTCTGAGGTAGTGACATTAAGTCATTGGGTGTGGCACTCAAATCTGTGTACATCTGACTACACAGTCATGTGACTGCTGGTATACAGGATTTAACAAGTCCTCATCCATGATGTCAGAGTACAGTCACAGCCCAAAGTATTAATCAAGACAGTCCTTAGAGAAGTTAGACGGTTAGACAGCCACCAATGTTCGATAAGATGTAGCCTGTGAGTTCAGTTAATGTTTTTCTGTATCTTTGAGCATAGAGGTCACAAAGCCTAACATAGTGTCACTACAAAGGTGTTTCCCTTTCATGTTAGAGCATGTTTGCTGAATCTTAGTAACTTCAGCTGCTTTATACCCAACAATACTCACAACTACCATGGGATGTTAAGATGAACTAAGATGAACTACTGTTTTAAAAAGTACAAGATCTCATTTAAATTTCAGTTTCGCAGAGGGGCCATTAAAACAGTGCCTCCACACTGAGACAGAGATAATTATCCTGTCAACTAAAAAAACAGTCAAAAATAGACCCAGCCATGAGCTGCCACACACACACACACACAAAATCACACACATTTCATCAATTGGTTATTCACTTTCATTTTCCTGTCTCCATCTTTCCATTTAAATCACACACTAATTGCAAAGAGTGCTTTAATGTGAAGAGCCTGAATTCTCGAGACATCCCCATGCAAATGAGAAGGCTTCCAGTCTGTTATCTATGCACAGTTCCTTTCCTAAATACATCCAACCAACGCATAGCTAATGCTCACAAACATTTCTGATCTCTCCGACTACACAGCAGTGAGCTGGCGGTTGTTAGAGAACCGGGGCTGCGGGACAGACAGGGAAACAAACAGAAGAGGAGAAGTAAGGAGGGAGGCGAGACAGACGGACGAATGATTGACAGATACAGCAGTCAGGGATTTTGCCCACCGGTTGTTTCTGTAGGAGGGGGGACGGGCCCCTTTCCCAGACCCACTAGTGTAGGCTGGAGCCATGTGTGGGGCGAGAGGGAGAGAATGCAGATTCAGCAAAACAGATTAGATATAGAACACAATGTAGTTAGGGACTGTATGTATTTGAGTAAGAGTAGTGCATGAGGGAGAGAGAGAGAGTGTGTGAGTGTGTGTGTGTGTGTGTGTGTGTGTGTGTGTGTGTGTGTGTGAGAGAGAGAGAGAGAGAGAGAGAGAGAGAGAGAGAAAAAGAGAAAGAGTGAGAGAGATACTAAAGCAGTATAGAATGTGCAACTAAGTCAGGGACACATCAAAACACTGAATGTGAAGCTAATACGTTTAATGTGTTAGTGTGTGCGCGTGTGTTTGAGAGAGAGAGAGAGAGAGACAGAAAGAGAGATAGATAGATAGATAGATAGATAGATAGATAGATAGATAGATAGATAGATAGATAGATAGATAGATAGATAGATAGATAGATAGATAGATAGATAGATAGATAGATAGATAGATAGAGAGAAACAAAGCAAGTGCAAATCTTTGGGGAACTTGGTGCAAAGCAGTATATGTACTAGAATTTAATTTTAATGTGTCTTGTGTGTATGGGTAATGTTTTCTTTGTGATTTTTAGTTTGGACACTACCTGGGGGTGGAAGCTCCAGTTTTGCGCGTCGGAGTTCAGACATGGAATTCTGCAGCTGTTCAATGACAAAGTCATCGTCAAAGAAGAAATCTTTTGACAGAGTGACCTGCAGGAACTCCACCAGCTCCTCCATAGACAACTTCAACAGGGTCTCTGCACACACACACAGATACATAGACACACACACACACACACACACACACAATTAAAGTCTTGGATAAGGCAGACCCAATTTCGCCATAAAATGTAGAGAAATACATGAATGTGAGGGGAGTTTACTTTTGTGGAGTTTGAGTACTGTGTAGGACATTGCAGTCAGGACACGCTCTCCTTCCAGAATGTAAATGTCCCAGATCCTTAGAGTCAGAGTGAACGGAGTCTAATGACCAGAGTCAAACACACACATTTATTCCCACATTCATCTTACAGAAACACTCACTACTGACACTAAGCAGAGTGATTTTTCTTTGCACTGATCTTCCAAAGGCTTTTTTTTTTTTTTACATGGTTTAACTCATTTAGCCATGAGCTGAACTGCATCTCACTTATTGGACACATGATATGATTAAACAAGACGTTTCCCACTGTGGTGTGTTAAAATCCACAGTTTGGTTAGTTTATTCAAACAGTGAACGAGTGTTTTCAATCTTTGGCTCACACACACACACACACACACACACATCCAAAAAAATAAATCTGGTATTCTGGCATGACAACAAGCAAATGACCTTTGAAGCAAATACATGCTTTCAGTGACCGAGCCTCACTCAGATAGTTAAGTAGCATTGTAAGTTGAGTGCTGCTGGTAAAAGTTGAGTAATTGCACACTGCTGGTTTTTTATTCACTGGGAGAAGATTATGCAGAACTCACCCTGTCCAGGAAACACTGGAAGAACCATTTCATGGTGTAAAGGCTTGTGAGGACCTCTTGCTTGTCCTGAAGAGGGTAGCATAGAGACATTCAGCACACATACTACAAAGGCAAGGGCTTTGTAACCACTCAGTTCATCCACATCTGTGACTAAGTAAATATGCATTTGACTTTTAAATCTACTGAGATCATGTGATTACCAAGCACTGTGTATGTTTGTTGTTTACATACGCCATTAGTTTTTATACCCCCTGTTTGTCAACTTCATACACAATGGGGACATTCCTCCCCTCCCCCCCCCCACACACACTCACACTCACACTCACACACACACACACACACACACAGCTTGGCGTCACAGGGACATTGCTGCATTCTCTTCCTCTTTCATCTAATTTTTACTGGCCTTTAATCTCCTAACATCAAAGCCCCCTACCCAACCCTACCCTTCCTCTCTCTCTCTCTTTCACACACACACACACACACACACACACACACACACACTGAGTTAATGGTTCATTTATACATCAATCAGTCTGTTTACTTATTTATGTCTCTATTCATTAATTAATGTGTTGATTGGTGTTTATTTATGTAGGTATTTGTTTAACACTGCCTAACTTGTGACATGATTGTAATGATGTACCAATGGGCTCAAATAAGAAAAGCAAATTCAGGCACATTCACAAATGCTCTCTGTCATAGTTCATACTTCACCAGTTCATCATTTTTAGCAGTGAGAATAATAATACAAGTTAAGAGCCCATTATCACTATTTACAGTCTCAAAGGGCTTTACATGTCCACAACAAAGTTAAATCAAAATTATATTATCCACAGGTCACAGACAATAGATAAGTCTTTAGTTTAGTTTTAAAGGTATGAAGAGAGTTTGCCTCCCTAATTTCTGTAGGTAAACCATTCCAGAGAGAGGGAGAGCGGTAGGAAAAGGCTCGCTAGCCAGCGGACTTCTTTTTAACACCTGGAACGATTAATAGTCCAGAATCTTGAGAGCGCAGGGTGCGAGGTGGGTTATAGGTAGGCTGGCGCAAGCCCATGTAGAATTCTATATGTCAACAAGAGGACCTTAAAATCTGCCCTTGCATGAATTGGGAGCCAATGAAGGGAAGCCAGGACAGGTGTACTGTGGTCAAGCTTTCTTATTCTGGAAAGGATTCTGGCAGCAGTATTCTGGACTAGCTGAAGACTGTTGGTACTAGAGGCAGGCAGTCCAGAGTACAGAACACTGCAGTGAAATAATGTAATTTTTTTTCTTACTGTAGCTGATGGTATGCAAGACTTGCATTTTGGAAAAGGACTTTCATTTAAGAGAGAATCTATTACCTTGAACACTGATACTAAGGAATAAAAACTCACAACTATCCGTTGACATCATCAGATCAAGAGGTCATTTTGTATCAGCTGTCTGCCAGTCAACATGACTGTGATCCTATCCACACAAAGACCAGAAGAGTGACTCATGTTGATGTTTCACTGTCATTAAATACATAGCTGCATGCCTAAGAGATACAACTGATACTGAAATCCATGAAGCATACTTTTAATAACAAATGGCATAATTTGGAGGAGTGTTGAGAATTAAAACTATATCCTTTTCAACACTGATACAAATGACATGTTTACAAACTACATAGCAAACTATTACTCTTTTCTTAACTGTAAGCAACTTTTCCCCTCTTCACAAGGTCACTTTATGCCTCTTTTCCGGTGTGCAGTTTCTTGAATACCTCTGCTCCCTGGTTTCTGAGGTACTATTATAGATAGAAAATGCCTCTGGGACACACTTAGTGAGACAAATCAGTTATACATAATTAATATTGGCCATTCTATATGTCAGGACCCTCTTCATGTCAGCCACAGTAAAGCTTGTCCATGATTTATGAGACTCTGTGTGTGTGTGTGTGTGTGTGTGTGTGTGTGTGTGTGTGTGTGTGTGTGCGTGCGTGCGTGCGTGTGTGTCTGAGTGAGAATGTGCATGAGCTGGTAGGATCATCAGTGTTTTACCAGGTGCTGTTTAAGTTTGGGCATCATCTTCTTCAGGATGCGGTCATGGTGCTCCTGGAAACGCAACAGCTTGGGGAAGCCTGGCACAAAAAACCCTACACACACACACACACACACACACACACACACACACACACACACACAGACACACATAAAAACAGACACACACACACATAAAAACGGACACGTTTAGAGACTTCAGAGTGCAGTTGTTACTGATGTCTGTCTTAAGCAGAATGATTACCAGTTACATGTTACTGTTTGTGGGAGCATTTATCCATAACACATGTCTTACAGTCACAGACCTGTGTTCATGTTGATCCCATATATTGTGGTTTGTGGTCTCATGACTGAGATTATATGTAATCTTCTTAGGGCTGTGTGCAAGAGCTTTTAATTGTTTGTCATGTGTTTGTGCTTTAGTCGAGTTCTACACTGTATTTAACATAGTTAATGTCATGTCTAGTTTTAGGTAATAATTAATGACTAGGCATTACATGTGTACCATTACATCATATACAAGTGTCTGTAGTATTGTCTATGAGGTGTTTTGTGCTGAAATGTGGGGGGTTTTGCAGAGTATTTACCATGCATGGCATGTTTCTGGCCGGACATTAGTTTGACTAGTGCCCAGAATGCATCCTCTTCATTCATATAGATCAGTAACAGTGCAGTGATGTGACTCATACCCTGGCAGTACCCCACCTCCTATAAACACACAAACACACACACATACACACACAAATAAACACGTCACCAAGAGTTTCTCATTACCATTCATTGTACACGTCCACATACACGCACACAAATAAACACATCACCCAGAGTTTCTCACTCCATCCCTCGTACAAACGCACCTACACAAATACACACACACACACACACACACACACACACAATCTCACACTCTCTCTCTCTCACACACACACACACACAAGTTTTTGGTGGTATTATGTAGTTGATGTAGATATATCAGTATTGAAGAGGATGTTCTTGTAGCTGTAGATATAAGTATTCCAGTTGAGGTGGTCAGAGACTCTGAGGACATTATACATGTAGTCTCACTCACCGTGTTGTACATGGAGTAGGCTGTAAGGACGTGGAACAGATCCTGCTGTCTGCAAACGATCAAACACAAAACTTTACTCTCATGCAATGACAAAATACGCACATCCCATTGAAGCCTAAATCCTAAAGGAGGAGATTAAACACACAATCACTGAAGTTCACAACTTCAGCAGGCTGTAGAGTTAGTCAACCACTTTAGCACATGAGCAGATAGTTCATTTTCTAAGTGTGAGTGTGTGGAATAATCATCTCTCTCTTTCCCTCTCTTTTTTTCTCTTTTCCTCTGACATTAAAGGGCTAACTGAAAAAAGAAATCTGTGCTCTTTCGCCAGCCAATTAGAAAATGTCACATTAATCAGTGAGAGCTTCATCATGAACACGCCTACACACACCCCCCCCCACACCCTCACAACCACAGCCACACCCACACGCACTCATAGACATGAGAATGTAATGGTATGGCCTTTTATATAGCACAGGAAAAATCTTAGGGTCTTTTTCTTTCACTAACTGCACAGCTCTCCCATACACCCCCCCCACACACACACTCACACACAAACACAGAGTTCTCCTTACAAAGCTTAAACCTTTTCAAAACCATTTCATGCTACATGGTGCTCCACATTCACTGCTTAATCCTGTCTCATCTCAGAGTTTGGATAGGGGCAATGAAGCGTTCATTCACTTGGCTGCAACGGAAAACAGCTGAGAGGGAAGAGCTTTACCTGAGTACACACACGTCATGAAAAAACACCATATAACAGTTATATGACCTCATAGCTCAAAATTAGTGTGCAATCTTCCATTAAAACGTTTTTTTTTTTCTTGAGGTAACCTGAATCAGTTTACAATCGTGATTACCTCATACATTGCTCAGACAATGAAAATACAACAATTTGTCTAGGGGAAACTGGTCACTGTTAGTGAACCCAATAAACTTTTATGTAAGATAAACATCCGAAAACTCATTGGTGACAGATCTGACTGAGGCAACACCACTGACTAAAGTAACAGAGGTGACAGGAGGAAGAACGGTATAAAGTCATGGGAATGTTTGACTAAATATGTCAGTATGTGACACTGGACAAGCTGTACTTGATGTTAGAGTGAGGAAACCACCTGTTTGTGACTGTATGATTCTCTTGGCCTTATGTGACCGTCACACTCTCCTGCCCTCAGCCACAATGTTGCTGCCTCCAGTAGAGTGTCACGCTGTCGACTTCCCTTGATTGCTCTTTCCCCAAAACTATCACTCCAGATACTACTCTTCAAAAATCAGATTTTTTGCTGACAATATTCAAGAGCGAATATACAAAACATGTGATATGATGGTAAATTTCTGAGAAACACATTCTAATTTGGTTTTGTAGGCTGAACAGCGCTGTGTAAAGGTAATGTTCGTCTGCGTGCACGGTGGCTGGGGTGACATACTCACTTGACATCGTAACGATGCATAAACATGATGTGGTCCCTGTACGTGCGGTTGACATCCAGGTCAATCTGACGGATGTCAGGGGACAGACTTCTCGCCCTCATCTTCAGTTTCTGAGAAGACAACAAAGGGGACAATGTTGTTAGGAAACAGAAAAGGGAAAATGTAGGAGGGAGGGAGAGATGTGTTTGATGATGAGAATGAGGAGTTTTGAAGGACAGTACGTTAAGAAGGGTGAGAAGAGGTGAAAGGTTCAGAAGAGGTGAAGGTTTGCAGAAGAGAGGGTGGAGAGTGGGGAGCTTTCAGAGAAAAGGATGAAGGCTAATTGCATGAGAGACACTGATGAGCTTTAATAAGTCTGAGTTCAGTCTGACTCTACGAGATGTTCAGTATTCTAGAGTCTGTGCTCTGATCCCGTCTCTTAATGCAAGTAATTAATTGCTGCTGCTGAATTAAATCAAGTTGGCGCTGCAGTTCAGTTATGAATCTCGATGCTCTGTCTGCAGTATGTACAGAGATCTACTGCAAAGTGTGTGTGTGTGCATCTGTGTGTGCGTGCATGTGTGTGCCTCTGTGTGTGTGTGTGTGTGTTGGCAGAGCAGTGGTGGGAGGGCACTGAAATAGTCAGAGACCTCAATATCCTTCTTTCATAGAGTCCTGACAGAGAATTAAAAAAAAAAATCATTTCCTATGTTTGTGGCACAGTTGGCATATGCTAAACCTCAAACACAGACAGGCAAACACTGGTTTTCACATTTGGGCATGTGTACACTATTGGGACAGCTATGCAGAGCTGCTGCAGTTTCAGGTCTGCTGTAGAAACTGTTTTTTTACACAGAGGTCTGTAATGTTCTGTCTTAAAGTGTACAGGCTGCGAGTTTGTGTCAGACGGTATAACTCACCTCATAGAAATCCTTCTTTTCTTCTTTAATTTTGTTTATGTCGAGGAGTAGACTCCAAACCTGGCCTCGTAACTGCAGTGGAATTCCCTTATAGATCCTCCTAACAAGCTAGATGGAAATATTCAGAAACCAGTCAGAATTAGTCAGTGAACTCGTCATCTTTCCCAGTCATCATACCCTGTAACTTCTGCTCTATGACAGGAATGCAAACTCCCTGACCTCTGCTACTCCCTGGAGTTAAAGAGCTAACTGCATGTTCCTACACCCACACACACACTCACAAACACACAAGTACACACACACACACATATGCATATGCACAGACACAGACACACACAGAGACACATGCACATACACACACACACACACACACACACACACACGCACAGAAGAAGAGCATGTAATAAGCAGGGATGGAAATGCACATTTAAGTCAGTAAAGGGGAGGGCTGATCTTCAGGGACTGGTGGTAGAACAAATTAAGTCCTCACAGACAAACTGCTGAAACCACAAATTTAATTGACACAATGAAATCTCTTTCAAAAGCTATTAAACTCATCCTGCCGGAACAAAGAGGGAAGGTAAAAGAGAGATGTATGGCTAGAGTAAGGTGTGGAGGAGAGGGGAGAGATGAAAACTCCTCCTACATCTGCACTCATCTATTTCCATTACTGTCACTAAGCGATTTCCTGGTGCACTCCCCCCAGGCTGATTGGGCATAACAGCAGAGCGCCAATATCGATCACTCGTTCATTGCTCTCTCGTGACTATATTGATGATATTTCATGCAGGCTTTTAATCATTTACTCCCCTCAATAGCCATAAAGCCAGAGAACACTGTGTGTGTGTGTGTGTGTGTGTGTGTGTGTGTTTGTTAAAATGCGTAATGTTTTTAACAATCTCTTATCACATGTAGTAAAACACTAGATTAAGACACGAGGACGCTGGGGGATTGACTGTTTCCACAGAGATGAGAGCTTCGTAATTAAGGAGTGTGAGAGAAGTCAATGAGTCCATCTGTTCAATTAGAGCAACGCTGTGCAGTGTATGTGTGTGTGTGTGTGTGTGTGTGTGTGTACAGCATGTTACACTACTGAGTACCAGTGTATTTTAAAGTCACTGTTAATTCTCATCCAAATTCACATAAAGTGTACATTTCCTTCTCTCCTGCAGTTATACACACATCTCTAAAGTAATTTCTACATATTGCCATCTCCTCAGCCCATTACTACCAGTATGAGATTGCTCATCAACTAGAGAAAGGCCAAACCATTTTCCTCCTGGAGGAAAGGAGGGCGCCCCCCCCCCCCTTTTCACATACACCTCTGTACATTACATATAGCTGTGTTAGAGTGGTGCTGGAGCAAAACCCTGCTTTTCAGAGGGAACGCCCCCTATTCTGGGGTTGTGGGGTGTCACACAGAATTTAAATGACCTTTCATCCATAAATAACAAAGCTTAGAAAAAAAGCTTAGAAAGTTAGGAAGGGCTAAAAATATTCCTTGCACTCTGAAGAATGCTGTGTGGGCTAAAACATCATTCTTTTCACTCTGGACATTAAATATGCCTCTTCCTCTCCTTTTCTTAGGCTAGTTTCTAGAGAAGTGTCCAGGGCAAGTAATATTTGCTTGAGCTCTCTGCGTTAGTGAGTTGTTTCTCCCTCTTTTAGATAAAGGAGATGGAGCATTCTTCTTCTTACAGGTACCTTGTCGCTGTTCTTGTATTTGTCCCAGCTTTTCAGCATCTTCAGCCATTTTGTAGTTCTCTCCACTTCCAGTTGCTTTTGCTGTATGGAGATGGCAAATAATTATTTTTTATACACGCACATACACATACTTTCCAGAAGCACATCACAAAGTAATATGAGATAAGAAACAAGCTCCAGGCTTTGTGTAGTGGTAATCCTAACCACAGATGCACTTTGCATGACATTTATAAGCCTTAGAAATACCCTGAGTCTCCTCAAAGCATTCCTATCTTTAAGTCTAGAGCAGGGAGAACATCATTCTTATCAGAATCTTTTCTGACCTTTTCTATGTGCTCTTAAGGACCGCGCTTCTAAAAGGCTTAAAAACACATTGGGGTTTTCCAGCTCCAGAATATTAAGCAATGTTCTCTCCCCAGGTTCTAATAAAGCATAAAAAAATGCTAATAAAGCAAGTGGCAATAGCACTGTTCTAGTGCACTATCAGATAAGATACACAATTCATCATTCTGATTAAAACATTTCTCTGACTGTGATACCTTTACTAAAAAACTTCCATTTTGCACAGTGCCCGTGTTTTCTTGTGGTCTAAATGATAGTTCTATACTTCGGGTAGTGTAATCTGCATACGGCACACAGTTGGGAATTATTCAGTATAACATACTATGATGCTGCAACCGGACAGTTCCAACATAGTCTCTTTCTAACTGACAGTTTGCTACACATTTGCAGGGGCTTCGTAAGGCATTCATAGGTCAGGACTGAAAAGTGTCTTAGGTTTAGACAGAGTATATATGTCCTGCCCAGAGCATCAATGTCAGAATTCAACAGCTTTGATCTACGATGGCTCACCTTCTCCTCCACCAAGTCATATGCTGGCAGTTCACTTTCACTGTGGAAGAACAGGTAGAAAGAAGGAAAGAAAGAAAGAACTCAGCATAGCTGATTTGCCACACAAAATGAATGAGACACAGAATGTAGTCCAACTCATCAATGACATCATAATCAACCAAGGGCATTTTGCACAGTGTTTTCTGCAGAGCAAATGAGGTAAGAGCAAGTGACCTCATCTATGAATTATTAAATGAAATCGTCTACCAGGAAGGAGAAAAAAAATTCAGCATAATATACTGCTGCTACTGCATCAAAAAGAAACAACCTTCAAAACTGTTCGTGTATGACCATAGAAAAAGGGAACTGGTATGTTCCACAGGATGTGGACTCCCTGGACAAATAAACTTTGACGTGATGACGATTCAGCCGTGACACCCCCCCCCCCCACCCCCACCCCCGCCCACACGCTCCTTCCCAAATCTCAGTTCAAAGAGAGAAACATCGCTTGTGTCAGTGGCTACACGCAAACATGAGATGACAGATTAAAACATTCTTCCTATGCCATTTTGGATCGACTCTCGACATCTAGCGTGACCCTCTCTGGTGTCACATGCTATGCAGTGGTAGATCAGGGTTGTTTGTGAGCTTCTACAGTGGTCAGCAGTAACAGCAGTTTCTCATTAAGATGAGACAGTGGGCACAGTAGCTCCCTCATTCTCTGTGCCTCTTGGTTTAAAAGATTAGTGCCCAGTTATCTCTTTTCCTTCAGCTCTGGTAAAAACATGCAGCTATAATGAGGTCATTTCCTGTCTCTCTCTCTCCCTCTCTGCTTGGTTCAATGACAATTTATCATTTTGTCTCTCAGTCTCCACATCCTGAACAGCAGGGAGTTCTCTCGCTCAAACCGCCCCATAGACCTTTGACCCTTGCAGGAAGCAAAGAGAGTTTCCTGGCTCGTGATTAAGTTCTCTCTGCTTTTCTCTATCTCTTTCTTTCTATCTTTCACTCCTTCCCTCTATCTATCGCTTTTTCTTTAAATCCATATCACTGCCCAATCTATAACTGTTTCTGTCCCAGAGTCCATCTCCCTCTCTCTCTAAGCCAGAGACTGTGGCTAACATTTTACTTCCTGGCATGACAGTCCATATATGAGCTCCTATAAATATCCCAGTGTGCAATGCCACTGAAAAAATGGGAGAGCCACAGTTCTTTCTGTCATAAAACAGAGACCAGGCAACAAAACGATTAAAAACCAGTTCACTGCTTGTTAAATTTCAACAGATATAAAGACACAGGAGATGGTCTTACTGCAGGAAGCCGAAGCGATCGACAACTTTGTAGACATCAAAGTTTGCCTCCTCCCAAGGCTCCACAGACGCACCTTCTTTTCCCTACAATGTACAAACAGAATAACCAGAAATGATATTAATCAGATAGTACTGTCTGTGTATGTGCATGTGTATGTGTGTGTATGTGTGTATGTGTGTGTATGTGTGTGTGTGTGTGTGTGTGTGTGTATATGTGTGAGAATGCACACCCAGCTTTGCAAAGCAGATTGCTCAGACTGAAAAGGTGCTAAGCATGAGTGTTTATGTCTGTAAGAAATAGGTGACAGGGGAGTATAAATAAACCTCTCTATGGCAGACTTCACTAATTCTGTAACGACAGAGAGAGAAGGGACAGAGGGGAGTGGGAGACCATATAATGATGTGAAAGGGGATTAGGAATTAGGGACAGATCACATCCTCATTTGACAAATATGCAAGCCTAATGTATTCAGTTTAAATATAAATCCCACAAGAGCAAGGATGTTATGCATGGTCTTTGAGCAAATTTCAGTGCTCTAACTACTGACAGGCTGGCTCAAATGACTTTTTCCAAAGAACTTCAGAATTTTGAAGCTCATTAACTTAATGTAAGAGCAGTCTTTTTATATTTGACAGTCAGACTACACTCTTCTCCCCATCGTGAATTAGGATGAAGACATTTTGGCCCTAAATCACTTTGAACAACAACAAGGGCCAGTGAAAAACTTTGGTGGGGAACTGACTAGAGGTTGTGTTGTGAATTTAGTGACCCAGATGTCTAACATCTCTGGTAACGAAAGCTATGATTATCTAAAAAACCACTACTTTGATTATGTAAGTTCAACCTAAATGAAAGACAGAGAGTAAAAGAGATGAATATGATTGGGGAAATATGAGTGGTGGATGAAATATATGAATATGGAAAATGGCTGACCACACTGGGTCTGTTGGTGTGCCACACACTCAGTGTCTAACACACAAACACACATTCCCCAGTCATTTAAGAGTCACAGTCAAACTCTTGATCACATAACTCTTAGTGAACCACTATGGAAAACACCTAACAAACCATTAATTCACAGATTATATCATGTTGCTTGAAAGCATACACTGACTTTTGATTTAAAACTAAACTGACCAGCATGGGAATGCAGCACATACTTGCTGTAGTTGTATTATGATCATACTTTTGTACACTTTTTATGTGCCCACACAATAAACAAAGCATACAGAAGCCTCAGACACGCTGTCTCGAGGGGCTGATGCTGCCGCTGCAGTTTTTCAGATCAATATGACGGTGCTTGTCAGAGAAGGGTAGAAACTGTCAGAGAGTGGACAGGCTGTGGTGGGAGGGTTTGTATCTGACCGCCCAGGGCTGAATTGCCATGACTCAACCATTAGAATTTAATTAACGAATGTGTCACAGACACAGGCCTTTAATGAGCTGATTTAACTCAATTAAGCAGGTCAATTTACAGACTGAGAGGGGGAGAAAAAAGGAGAGCCAGACAGAGGCTCCCACACACACACACACACACACACACACACACACACACACACACACACATACATACATACATACATAAAACGCGACCATCTCTTGGGCAACATTAGAAAAACAATAACCTCAAGTTACAGCAAAGATGAATAGTGATGTTTGAACGTGCTTGGAATGTGGTCGATGGGGGTGGACGTGAGCTATGACCTCTCTTGAGTCCAAACCCCGCCTTTGGGCATTATAACAGAGAAAACTGGCATGACGGCCAAGGGAATGGGCAGGAGGTAGCTGTGCTGAAGCTTATGGAATTGGATCGTTAAGTGGGTGGCTACTTTAGATAGACAACTCTTATTAGTGGGGGTTTCGTTGGACTGCCTGAAAATTCTGCTCTCGTATCTTCATTATAAATAATTCTACTAAATACAAGTGAAATATCTGTATGCTGCTGAACATGTCTGTTACTATACTCATGATCTGGACGATTAATGCATCAGAAAATGATTTCATATGAAAAGTTACAGACGCTGAATTGTTTCTTTTGACTTGCTTTGGTACCATGTTGTATTTGTAGCAACTTAATGTAGTCCTACATTTGATATGCATAGTTCGGGACGTCCCTGAAACATGATGGGACAAAATCCTGACAATACAGGGAGCTCCCAGATTATGATATTCTGTCTCTTCTAAATATTAGCATGCCCCACAGGGCAAACCCTGGGATGGGTAGTTTCCAGTTACTGTACCCTGTGGAATTTCATGAGATTATAGCCAATCAAATTCTCACCTCGGTCTGTCAATTCCTGTGAGTACTGTTTTGTGTTAAAGACTTAAGAAAAATGAACCTGCTTCTAGCACACTGCACATTACTCTATGTGCTTGACACTTAATCATGAATACAAGCACTTCTCACCTTGTCATATTTGGCTACTATCTCTGCCCGCTCCTGTTCAAGCTTCACGGCAGCATCCTGCTCTGAGTCAGAACCTGCAGAAAAGGGAGAGAGAGAGAGAGAGAGAGAGAAAGAGAGAGAGGGAGAGAGCGACAGAGGCAGAGACAGAGAGAACATAATGTTTTCTTTCGCTCGTTAATGCTCTGTCATTTTAACAAATGCATACAATTTAGAATTTCATCATCATCTTTTGCTTTTTGCTCTGCAGGTGTAACCCATTTGTATGTTGAAAAAAACCCTGCTTGAGAAATCTTGTTGTGCAAAATGAGTCATTCTGCTCAACACAAATCTGCCTGTGTCTGCATACTTTTATACCCTCTGCCTTTCATCTAATAACTGTGACCTCGGACATAGCCAGTTTCTCTGCCCCTATCCATCTGAACACTAATGGACAGACATCAGATAAATTAGCTCTCTCTGTGTGGGCGGTGCTGAAGTCTCATGGAGAGCCTGCTCAGTTAACACCAGATAGCGTTAGTGTAGAGTAGAGCTAGTCTTATTAATAGGACAGGCACAGTATGGTCCTCAAGGGGAAGTTCTAATGTGATGGTCTTCTTTTCTTGATAGATCAGGTCTGAAGCAAAGAAAGATAATATGAAAAAAGAACGAGGGAAAAAAGAAGAAACCGAGGAAACTCAGAGTGGGAAAAAATGAAGGCGAGAAAACGAGGGAGAAAGAGATATTAAGAGACAGGAAATCTGAGCAAGTGACAAGACTGTTGGCACCATGTGACAAGTTACTATTTGTTTACATTTTGAAGCCAAACATTAGATTTTCTTGGAATTTGAATGACTAATTTAGAGAAACTTGTTTAACACATTCCTGAAAAAGGGTTACGACAGCTGGGCTACGGGAACACGGTGACAGCGATGATGAGCATAGACACCTCTCGAGAGGTCGAAGGCCAATAACACAGAAGTCGTTCACACCCTTCACAAAACAGTTTCAGATGGAGGAATTTCTCACTTCCCATTTGCTCTGTCATGATCACAATCTAAGTTCATTGTTCTACTCCCATGGCTGTCCCAAAGGAAGTGTTTGATTTTTCCACAATCTGACTTATTACCTTCCTCAACTGGTGGTCCACAGACTCCACAGTAGGTCAGTACTAATTGGTCAGTGGAGAACAGAACTTAATTCTAATACACCGGACCTAGCCGCAGCATGCAGAGTCTTAAGAATGTTTGCATGTGTGCAATTTTATGCCATTGTCATAGATAGCTGACCCTATGTGAATAAAAAACAGAAAAGTGAGTGAGAGTCTAGAAAGTGGAGGTATAAGAGAAAAGATGGAAAAAGATCTCTGGAGATATTGTGAAGACATGAGGACTGGGGAGAGTGGAGAGGGAGAGCATTAGACGGTGAAAATGAGAGATGGAGCCTCTCCATAGTTACTGCACATAAAATGTGTGGTTTCCATGGCAAGATTTGGTTGGCTTAACCTTCTCAACTCTGAACCCCAACGGCTCCCCTGCTACTTAAGGAAAAATTAGTATTCAGTTCACACAGTGTATTAAACCAAATTCTGGGCCTCTTATTCATGCTCTTGATATCAGCTCACACCGAGTCCTGAGAAAGTGTGTGGAAAGATCAAGGATTGTCAAAGGACAGTTTAAGAATGTACTGCTAGGTATACTCTAACTTATGACGACCACAACAACTGAACTACTGAAGGAAACTATGTTTACAACATGTCCTGTTGATTCTGTTTTTCAGTGCTTATGTCAGCAAGCTAAAGAGAAAGAAATCAAAAGCTCGGCTTAAGGAGAGATAAAGATTTCAAGGAGAACAGAGTGAAACTCTAAGGTGTTTTTTTTTAAGGGGGGGTGCATCATTCTAGGTTAAGTATTGACTGAGATTCTGCTAGAAGCTATGGTATTTCAGTTAGCAGAAATGGTTACAGAGAGAGTATGCATGTCCATCTAAGCTCAGTTTGAAAGAATATTTGTTACTGTGCCATGCATGAAAAAAGGAGGGCTTGAAATTGGCAAGCTACAATTACCCCTTCATACAGAAGCTAAAAGAACCGACTGAGATGGTTTTAAGACAGCAAAAGCCCATGTAGATCCACACTGAACACTATAAGGGGACATAGGGTAATTTTGAGAGTGAAGAGGTAGTTTAATTGAAGGTCATTGCCCCCGAGACAATTTGGGTTCAGGAAATTTGTGTAACAGCACGTTAACAGTCAGCTTTGAAGAAAATATTTAACCTTTCCTCAGGTATTGCATCCATGCCTGATGGCAACCATATGGTAACTAGCTTGCTGTCCTTACTTTTGACCTACTGTAATCAGTAAACTAGCCATACAGAGATGCATTGGGATATTCATACCAGTCCTTATATAACAGACTGCTCGGACACTCTGGCCAGTTCGATGCCCTTAACCAGCTTGAGAGCCTGACACACTCTCTCTGTCTCTCTCTCTCTCCTACAGACACTCACTCCTCTGTTCTGTGCTTTGGCAAGGGTTCCTCCTGACAGAACATACCATTCAGTGTGAAGGGCTTCCCAGGCTTTACAGTGTCTGCCCCATCACACACATGCATACACTCTCTCTTTCTCTCGCTGACACTGTCTGACACCAGTCCACAAAAGAATCACTTAGTCTCAGATGGTAGTCAGACATGAGGGCATTTATAAGATTTTTTTTGATATGATCCAACAGCTATATTTATCATCTCTTCCTCTCTCACTCCAACCAAGATAACATGTCATTTTTCCTGAAATAAAGACCAACAGAACACCAAAGTCAAGGTCTCTGCTTTCAAAGCCCTAAGCCCCCCCACCACAAACACACACACGCACACACACGCATACACACATTAATGCAAGTTGCAAGTTACAACAGAAAGATGACAATGAATCTTTAAAGGAGGAGAAGCATTAAGACAGGTAAATCTGTCTCTCCCTGCGTCTCTCTCTACACTCCACTGCTGTAGAAAATAAAGAAACTATATTGTCACGCTTCACTGGAAACATACTCATTCCTTTCATTGTGTTTGTCACTATACTCTTTCACTGCATCTTTAGTGAAGGACAGGCAGACAGAGGATGCCTAAAGAAGAATATTATAGAACAGCTCACACAGGCATCACTCTCACACACACATACGTTTGTATGGTTTCTGCCTCACCAACATCCTACCCATTTATAAAACAGCAACATAACTCAAACATCAGCTAAAGAGAGATATGGTTATTGAAGAGCCATTGAAAAAGGTTCCTCACTGCACTGATATTATTATTTTCCATACGGAGAATCATTCAATTAAAATTCAATTCAATTCGATTAAATTCTTAAACCATTCTTTCCAATTAATGATTCAAATGGAGTTCTGATTTGACACTGAATTGAGCTGTAAATGAATTGAAAGCAATCACCAGTGTCGTGGAGACACGGCGAGGCTAATGATGACATCATCTCTTACCTCTGTGACAGTCCTGTAGTTGCTCCTCAGAATGATTCAGATATTTGGTCTGCATTAGTGAACCGCCACACAAACACACAGACACACTAACACACTCGCACTGACAACTAGGAGCATAAACCCATCACAGAGGTGTAGTTAGTAGCACTGGCTTATGAAACCATTTATCTCAAATGGCCCCTTCAACTAATCCAACAACGGGCGAACTCCAAAGATAAACATCAGCTGAG